>NW_028277628.1:600000-765407 GCF_059751315.1 Micrasema longulum
AGTGACATTCAGAAACAAGCTTGACATCAGGGCCTCGATTATGATGGGAAGATAAAGACGTCATACCTTGACGGTATAGTTGAAGATAAATTCCCTCTAGCGATTACAAAGACATACTACCGCCCACCCACCTTCAAGTTTTGGGTAGGTACATCGATATGAACCAAGGGGAAGCGTTCGTCGTGGAACACATACCTGCGCTCTAAAATGACAGCTTCAGTATGACGTCATAGTTGAAGATAAAAGTCTCCCGACCGACTATAAAGGTACACTACCGATTCCCCTCACCATCAAGTTTTGGAGTAAGTACGTCGATTTATACCGACGGGTCTAGAACCCCTCGATACGTTTATCTACGCATTAAAAATTTTGTTCTACTAAGCATTTTTTCCTTTCATTATGATTTATTTTTAAAAAATAATTTTTTATTACAGAAGCCTTTTTAAACTATAAATGAGAACTATTTTAATGACGTAAGGAACGCGGCCTAATTGTTTGGGGTCATTCCATTGGCTAGTTTCGATCATATGATGTCGATATGACAAGCAGGTAGAACATACCGAGGTAAGATACAGATAGTACAGAAACTTAACTTCTGTTTCGATATATACAGATGAAGATAACGTTCATAATCGAGGCACTGGGACACACGTTACCAAGTTAACATCAAGGACATTCATTATTTAGCCAGTTGGCATTAGCAAGTGATGTGTCTGTTGAACAATAGGTCTGGGTGACACCAAGTGTTGAAGGGAACGAAATTACTCTCAAAGTTCCATCGGGTGCCGTCTGTAGCGAATTATATAATGTCACCTAAAATAAAACAGTGGGATATCTGTGAAAATATAAATTTTAAATGCTTTACCTAATGTTGTTTCGATTTATATATTTAAAAAAAATATATATTCAGATAACAAACTTGTACCTCAGAGGCAGACGGATGCAAATCCAGAGTTTGATGAAATTACATTTTGATTTTCATATCCAGTTTATGATCATGTCCATTGATTTTAAAGAAACATGTTTTATAATGAATAAACCAATGTATTAAGATACTGAATATACTAATTAATGTTATAAATTATTAGAAATCACTTAGAGAATGTAGATTCTTTGGGCTTGTGTTGAACATTTGACGTTTGGATTTGCATCCGTCTGCCTCTGAGATACAAAAATAAAAATGTACAATCACTACTAAATACAATTTTTATATGAATTAAATACATATATTTACATCAACGTTTCCCTTTACGTAAAAGAAAAAACAATTCTTGTGAACATAATGGGGAGTGACGTCTTACATTAGTTTGTTTATTTTATTTTTAATTATTGATATTTTTAGGATAACATATAAATTACAAAAAAGAATTATAAATGTAACCTTTACTTCTTTCTTTCATATTTTGTATTCCTGACTGCACTAATTTATATTTCGCTATGTCTTTTTTGTAAATAAACGCCATACTTTTATAGCATGTGAGGGATTATATTACAAAAATGGCGCTATATAAGTTATCCATAATAATAATAATAAGCATTGTTTTTGAAACTGATTATACTTGGAACGAAAAAATGTACCGAAGTTTGTAAGTAAAGTCACTTCGATTTTTTAACACAAAATTCAAATATTTTTATCACAAAATTCCAATATTTTTTATAAGATAATTAGTTGGTTTTCTCAAATTCATAGGTACTACCTTTTATGTTACCGTTAAATGAGGAACTTCAGGCCTACGGGAAATTAGATTCAATAAATGATTCCGGTAAAGTTTCATGAAAATGTAGAATTTTTTTTTCAATAAAAACGAACTGTTTTGAACGACGTCACTAGTGCATATGAATCAAACGATGATAAGAGAGTTGGGTAAGCCGGTTTGCTTACCGTCAACGGACCAATCGGCAGAATTGACCGAGAAGAAGCGGAAGAGAACTTGGGACGTCACGCGCGGAATTTCAGAAATACAAAACTTCTTTTTAAAATTGATCTAGTCTTTACAATTTATTTTTTTTGTTTGAATCACTGAACTTCCTCGGTGTATACAAATACATTTTGGGTAGAAAATTCAAGTTTAACTTACTATAACGACATGCATTAGTAAATCTCTTTCAGGCGTGAAGCGTACCTTAACTTCATTATTCGATAAAGATAAGCTCGAATTTATGCCTACAAATACACTACGATGAAAACGAAGGTAAAATTTCTTTTAATGTCATCTAATAGTAAATATTTTAAATCAATAGGAAACTCTCGCAGAGTTTTTCAGTCAAAGAATACAAAAATTGTGATTTTTACCTGTGAAGGTAACTTGCCAGTGTTGACATTAGCAATCCCAGGAAGTTGAACATCCCCCGTGATGGGGTTGTAAGTATTACACCTGGTTTTAGCCAAAATACAGCTAGTCATGTTGGTGTAGTATCGGATGTTATCATTGTCCAACGTGACGTTTACAGCACCCAAGGTTCGCACTTCCCGTGCGCACTGTGCTATCTGAAACAATTCAATCAAGTGCCTAAAATATGAATCAAATGAAAAATGTATAATGATAATCTTTCATGTTGTTTATTTGTTTCTGGTCATTTAAATTTGTTTAGAACATTATCACGAATCTTGACGCCACAACAACTAAGACCAAACACGTCGCGTTTTTCTTGTAACGTATTTATATTAAATTTCTTTTTCTCATTTATGTATGAAAATATTCCATCTCAATATCCATATTGATTTTGAAAATGCAATTAATTATTTTAAATCCATTTCGTTTATTTTTATTGGTATTCGTAGTATGTGATATTTCCCAATTGCCGTAATTATATTATATTTTTAATATTGACAAGAAATTTATGATCCGTACATTATGTAAGGCTGAGACAAGCAATATCGACAAAATCAAGAAAGGAGCTCTGCGCTGGTTTGGACATGTAGAACGAATGGACAGCGAGAGAACGGCTAAGAATATTTACAATGCGAATGTTGATGGATGCAGAAATAGAGAAAGACCGAGAAAGACATGGCATGACCAAATCCAACAAATACTTAAAGATGGACATGTCAAAAGTCGGAATAATCGGCGCGCGTGCATGAGAGGATGTATGAATGTAGAGGAAGCGAGATCTGTATGCCAAGATAGAGTGTTGTGGCGTTCTATCCTCTCTGCCTACCCTTACGGGGAAACAGCGTGATGGTTTGTTTGTTTGTTTTGTTTGACAAGAACTTTTAGCAGTTGCTATTGCGAGTGATTAGCATTTTTATATACCATCATTATTTATGAAATTACTTAATTTCTCGGGAGAAACATGTGCTCATACGCATACTGTTATTTTATTTATTTATTTAACAATATTCTACATATATAAGTTGATTACTGAGACATAGTTTATAGTGACTCAAGCAGGAACGACTTATGCCAGTGTACTTGCCCTGATTCGCAAAAAATCCGTTTTGAGTAGGGGCACGCATGTGCATTGAACTAAACGTGACATAACGCATAAACATAAAATCAAAATAAAGATAGATTAAGGATCCACAACAAAACAAAATACTAGAATAAAAGTTAAGCAAAAACTGTAGTTTACGAAAACAAACTGATTGGTACTTTGGATATTGGCAAAATACGTTTTGGGATTTAGGTACCTACTGATTGTACGGCAAATAAAACAAAAAAACAAAACACCTACTACATTATTTGAGTTGGATCTTCTTAAACACCGAACAAATTCGCAAAATCCGCTTGTACAGTTTCCATTAATCGGCGTCAGTACTTGAGTTGTTCCTGAAATAATCTAAAAAAAACAAGTATATGTTTTAATTAATTTGATTTCCCAGAACCAACTAGACTGTCTAACATTTTCTATATTCGTAACATCAAAACTAATCATCGGAAACATTCTACCATCCCTCGTATATGTAATAGTCTTGATATATTTTACACTCATACATAAATGTTTTAAAAGGCTATAAAAAAATGGATAGTGAAGCTAGGTAGAAGTAAAATGAATTATCTCATTCGGCCAAACCAATATTGAATCAACTGCTCCACAAGCGTAGAGCTTATGTTAGGTTTTTGTTATTTTCATTGTGCGTTTTGTGATATAGATAAAATAGATGTAAATATATACCTAGTTTTTAAAACAGTCTGAATATTTTGTTAATTATCTCTGTTTATTAAGTTTGTCTTTTTTGTTTATTCTCAATTGTAAAAACATTTCAAAAAAGTATATTGTTAAGTGTCCTTGGCACGGGTAGGATAGTTTGTAAGAGTAAAATATGAATAAATAAATAAGATAACTAATAGGCTTGATTCAGAATAACAGAGAATAGACGTTTTGTATTTTTTTGCTGATTATTTCTCGTCAGCAAATCAAATGCAATTTTCCACTCTTACTTTCCTTCGTGCATCCTTCACCACTCCTCATCGATTTCCTTATTTTCCTTCCCAGTATCTCCTTGTTTTGTCCACATTTCTTTTATTTTAATACATAGTATATTTATTCTTCATACAGTTTAAACGACGCGTCGTCGTTTTATTTTAGTATAATTAAGCGAATACATATTATTGGATGGCAGGCCTTAATATTTTTACATGAACATTTTTTATAGTTTCTATTTATAATCATTTAACCTGTACATCTGTTTGTATTCTAAATAAATAAAATAATAATACAACAATTTCTCTGTAACGATGATTAGCACGATTATCTCGAATAATCTGATTTTTGTTGCTATTTAACTGAGTAGAAATTTGAGTCGTCCACTTACCGCTAATCTTGTAGCACACGAGGCATAAGAAGTACCAGTAAAATACATGGTAGCGCAAGAACTCAAACCGATGAGCTGTTCTTGACCCTAAATATAAAGAAAACATATTTTAGAACAGATGGTCAAGAAAGGTATATTTTATTTTATTTAACAAATTTACGGACAATGTCCAATTTAAACTAATTATATAGTGTTGCAAATAAAATGAAAATACGTATATGCATATACAGTAATCAAAATAAAGTAAATAAAAATAAAATAAATTTAAATTTAAAGAATAAGAAAAGAAAACAGTCTTATAAAAATAATGTAAATGGTTCAAAATATAATAATGAACATACATACATAATTACTGAGATCGTATAACTAAACTACTATTTAGATGTTTTGATTGCTTTGTTGTTGTACAGGAAATGCACGATTTACGTTCCGCACTGTTCTTAAGACGATAGTAGGTCAGACGACAGTGGGCATTGGTCTCCGGGTGTATTCCACAGAGTAATATGAACCGGGTTCTGGTTTCGTGGTAGTGTAGTGGACCCATGAATCAGAAAATTGAGGTTCGAACCCAATATTTAGTCGTTTAGACTTACTTGAAAATGACCCAAAAATTTGAATGCGTATTTGAGTAGGTACAATATAAAAATATAAATATATTATTGGGTAAAAGGGGAGATTTTTTATAGGGTTTTTTTTAATCGTGCGGTGAAAACTGACAAAATAATCCTTCAGGTTCTATGAACAATAATTAAGGGTGTAGACTTTTGTCGAAGTAGAAACTCAACGTTCTTATACATAATTAATATAAATAAATCATTACCTTCTATCTACCGAGGCATATTATGCATACAGAACCTTCTAAACATACCTCACATTTTTTCTTAACACAGGAATTACCAATAATATTAATATTACTATAAAAACATTTTACTACTCAAATGCCGTTCATATAAGTTTTACTAAAATAAAAAATACTTTCAACCTTCATTATACATCGTCCACCGTCTCTAGATAGTAGATAGTAAAGTCTTCATAAACTCTTTACTGCTCACTAGTTCGACTCCATCTAGAATATGCTTCTCCAATTTGGTCTTCATTCTATAGGACTCATATTGACCATATCGAGTATGTCCAACACCGTTTTAGGAGAAAAGTGGCATGGTTGCTCGGATTGCAAAGGGGTAATTATTCATATAATCTGTCTTCATTTGAGAAACGTAGAACTGAGATCTTCTAAGCATTTTCTAAATACTTAATTCTATAAGTGATGTCCCATCTCCGTTTCAATCAATTTCTTTTCATGTTCCCAACCGTGTCACCAGAAGTCAACATCTGCTATTTATTAAATCTTCTAAGAGCAACTTTTGTTTTATGCCCCAGTGTCCAGAATGTGTAGATCGGTCAATTCGTCACACAAGTTGAAATTCTATGGAATAGATCTTCCGGCTTTTTGTAGATATTTTTGCCAATAAACCAGTGTGGGGTGAAGATGGATTGGCATAGTTTAGCTCGAAGACTTACATGTTTATCGTGTTTATTAATATATTGTATACCATTTTTTGATTGTCCTTGTTTGTCTTTGCTACATGGTTTTATATTACTTTTGTTCAGTTTCTTGTACATATGTTTCTTCATGTAACTGTTGTAATTTGCTTATGCCGTATTTTTAGTAAATAAATAAACAAATTACAAGAATTTATCAGAGATACTATTTTTTGGAATAAACTAATTTTTCATTTGTTCTTTTAGGTTTATTTTTTGTTTCTTATTTTAACATATTTATAGTGTGTATTTTTTTTACATAGTGTAAGAAAAAAATACAAAAAAGATTATTAAAAAAAACCTATTTCGCAATGAATTTGCCTTACGAAATAAATTTGCCTTACGATTTAAATAAAGTTAATATTTTCGTGGTTAAAAATGTATTTTAACGTAAATAAGTTATGGATTACAACTTCAATGGAATCGAGATTAAAAAATAATCACCAAAGATATGTATGAGTAATTACTTAATTCGATATTATCTAATATGGAAGCAAGACTTAATCCACTATCCATTGTTAAACACCTGTTATCGATGTTCCGCATTCGTGAAAATGTCCTACCTAACTGAGCACTGTGTACATGACAAACAAAAGTTGTACTAATGAAGTAAATATAGAATCGATAAAAATTTTCCTACTTTAATATATCAATGAGATACCCTTTTTATTACTGAATTTATTGGACGCAAATCCCAACTAAATGTCCCCAAAACCGGCGTCACATTATTTATTCTTCTTCTTATGGTTCCTCTCCCCGATGGAGGTTGGAAATCATCATTGCGATTCTTACTTTATTGGCAGCTGCTCTGAACAAGGACTGAGTGCTGCAATCGAACCAGTCGCGCAAGTTCTTAAGCCAAGAGTTGCGCCTTCTACCTGCACTGCGTCTCCCTTCAATCCTTCCCTGTAGAATGACTTTTAAAACTTTATATTTTTCTCCTCTCAAGTTTTCTTTTCTTTATGGTCTTCAGTACCTCTTTATCTTTTTCCATCCGTCAGAGAACATCGTCGTTTCGGACTCTATCCACCCAGGAGATTTTTAATATCCTCCTGTAGCACCACATTTCAAAGGCTTCGATCTTTTTTGAAGTGTTTTGGGTAAGTGTCCACGTTTCGACGCCGTAAAAAAGTACTGAGAAGACGTAACATCGAGTAATGCGCATTCGGAGGTCTAAATTAAAGTCTCTACTGCAAAGAAGGTCACGCATTCTGAAAAAGCAGTCTCGTGCCACCTCTATTCTGACTTTGTCTCTCGCGACTGATCCCATTTATCATTTAGCCAGCATCCTAAATATTTATATTGATGAACTTGCTCAATAAACTGCGCTCCAAGTTTTAAAGTCATTGGGAAAGTTTGTGGCTTATTCCGAATAAACATACATTTAGTCTTGGAAATATTCATCTCTAGCCCTTTATTCAAACTTGCCGTGTAAACTTTGTCCAATTATAGTTGCAGGCTTTCCATACTATCTGCTAGAAGGACAGTATCATCCGCGTATCGGATATTGTTTATAATTCGTCCATTTATGCTAATGCCGTTTGTTAGTTCATTTAGCGCATTTCTAAAAATGGCTTCCGAGTAGGTACATATTAAAAAGGAGAGGAGACAAAATGCATCCTTGCCAGACTCCTCGACATATGTCTATATCCGATGTCAATTCATCATCCACTTTCACTGCAGCTTTTTGATGCCAGTACTTAAAACGCCTTAAAAAATATACATTGTTGTGTTTGATGGTCGGAATTTCAATTACTGAATATTAAATAATTAATAACACTGCGGCTTTTTGATGCCAGTTCTTAAAACGCCTTAAAAAATATACATTGTTGTGTTTGATGGTCGGAATTTCAATTACTGAATATTAAATAATATTTAGTACCAAAAATGTTTTGAGTATGTCCAAATGTTTGAAGAAAGACTGGATTTCCTCTCTGAGGAGTTATTTAGGTCTAAATTTGTGGCAATAGAGAGGGCGTTGGAACAAAGAGGGCGACAAATTTAGATCTAAATAAACATTTGGACAAAGATTTACTCAAAACATTGTTGATAAAACTAACTGGTATATTATTGAAAAAAAGGTATTTAGCTTGGTTTAATAGTTTATTAACAAATAAATTAAATTAAAAAAAACTTCTGAACTTCCTTATTGAAATACACAAACACCCAAATACAAAAAAATAAATTAAACTCAACATGGTTCCCGGCACTACGCACTGCAAAAATGACACGGAATGTGCCTGCTGCTGACTACGACACGGTATAAATTACTAGTACATGAACACATATTTTCTTCTACAAAACACTCCCCTGAAGATGGCTCCTGCCATGGTAACTGAAACGTCGGAACGAATCCGACTTACATGGAACGGGGTGAAAACCTACGCACCCATAGATAATTATTAACATATTACAACAGAGATGAAGAACATTTCAGAGAAGGTAATATAGAAGTCTAAGACAACAATGTTTGAGTATGTCCAAATTCTTGCAGACTAGCTGGATTTCCTCCATAGGGTGTTAATCATGTTAAAATTTATTTCAACAGAGAGGGAAAACATTTTTGAGAAGGGAATGCGGAAGTCTAGGCATTTACAGAGCTTTTTTTTATTTAGAAGTCTACAGGGCTTATGACTACAGGGCTTATGACTTGTCATTGGCTGGTTTAAGTGGCCACTCAACAAATCCACCTGGTCCATGAAGAAGTATAGAAATTGAAAAAATAATCAGGTGTTGCCTAGTATGTAGGTGAAATAATTCAATTACACGAATCTCACCCGCATTTTTTATTTTTATTTTATCTCTTACAAACTAGAATTAATAATAAAAATAATGTGTCCTCACTGGGGTTACCCGTGCCGAGGACACTTAACAATAAACTCTTTTTTTTTAAAATATTTTTACATTTGAGAATAAACAAAGAAGACTAACTTAATGAACAGAGATAATTAACAAAATATTCAGACAGTTTTAAACACTGCGTATAAATAAAGGTTTCAGCTCTTTAACTTCACAAATATCAACAGGTGAAATAATTGAAGGAATATAGATCTTCAAATATGTGTCGACCTCGTAATGTAATGGTCAGCGCGTTAGCCTGCCATGCAAGAGGTCTCAGGTTCGATTCCCGACATGGTTGATATGAAATATTTATTCAGAAGGGTTTTTTCACACTAGAATATTTCATAATCCCTGGACTGGTACCTGAAGCGTAAGATTGATCATCTTACCTTCATGTAACAAAAATGATCAAGATACGCTGCGATTGGTGTACCAATGCAGTGCCCTAGGCACCATTAGGCGCGGAAAAGGAATGATGATGATATGTGCAGAATGATGAATGCTACACAGTGTGTAAAGTTGCCACTTAAACCAGCCAATGACAGGTCAAAAGCCCTGCAAAAGACTTCTATATTACCTTCTCTGAAATGTTCTTCATCTCTGTTGTAATATTAACAGCTCCCCAGGGAGTTGAATCCAGTCCTTGTCTACAAAAATTTGGACAAATACAAAATATTGTTGATAGATAATTATTGTTTTTTTCCATTAAAAAAAATAACATGCTTCTAAGTTTACTTCAAAGATAAACTTTGTAAAGTTATGGTTTCTTAGATCAATAACATTATGGTCTGGTGGAATGTTTCGGCTGGGGCCTTTTTTAGGAGCTGCTCCTCAAGATGTCCCTCATCCGGTGTTACATTGCACCCTTTTTAGTTTACCGTGAATATAACCTGGAGGCACGACGCAAAGTCTCGATGAGGATTTACAGGATCTTCAAATAGTGATAAGTCACAAGGACTTGTCAATAGAGGCAATATTATACATGATATAATAAAGTTAAGACATTGAGGGGAGATCCTTAAGCCCACCATCCACCCGCAGCTGTTATAGAGTCCTGGGAGACTCTCTGTCAGCTGCGCATAGAGGAAAGTTATTATAAATATTATTAAGGAATACAAACTCTATGCAGATTAAGGAAGGGAGAGGAGGATGTATGAACAGAGGCTAACTGGTCGTCCCCACCCCTCAGGATCCCCTCAATGCCTCTGTTTTTTTAGTTCAAAAAAAATATATTTACACAAATAATTTACATAAATAAACGTATCCAAATATATAAAAACAATTTCTTAAAACTATGGTAACACAACAAACAAAACTTACACAACAAACATAAGTAAAAACAGGGTTATTTACAATGAGAGAACGGCTTTGAATAAAGAAGGACTCCCTGGGTGGTCGGAGGCAGAAGATCCGAATACCACCTCCGTAAGGGGAGAACAAAACAAAATAACGTGTGCGTTCTGCTCGGAAGGAAGCACAGTCCCAACTGAATGAACATCCCACAGGAACAGTTGTCTGTCCTAACATATTTTACCCACCTAGGCGTCCGGGCATCTGAGGAGCTCCCAACGCGATACCCAAGTCCGGACAAACTGACGGAAGAGTGCGAAATTCGAACTGTTGGCCATCAGATCCACATTCCACGCTGGTCGCGCGACTCCTGTCAGACCATTCAGCATCTCATCTCTGGCATCATCCAATAGCACACAGTGCCACAGGATGTGTTCGACGAGATAACTCCGCAAGCACAGCTCGAGACGAATAAAGTTAAGACAGTAAAATGTTTCAATGATAGCAGGACACCAAACGCCGAACACTCTCAATGGGATCGGAAGTTCCTCGTCATTAGAGTGTCCTTCGCGAAATGTTAATGTGGGGAATCAAAACCTACGACAAAAAGTCGTCCTCTAAATTTAATTAGCTCTAAGACTAGTATAAATGTATAAATCTCACCTGTGGCAAGGAAGTGTACCTGACGAAACATCCGTAACAGCCATCTCTTGCAGTTGTATTAAGGGCTTGAGCTGTACTGCAGACCAAGTTGAGGAGGTTCAGTAAACGGGCTCTTAAAATATCAAAAGATATTCATTATGTTATAGCAAAAATGTCATCGGTTAGTATAAACTTTTAATTACGTCATATTCAAATAAAATATATATTGTATTTAATTGTTATGTGATTACTTAGTCCAAGTTTGTAAATAAATGCTTACGTTGCTAATTTGAAACGTCTAATTTAGAAAAAATAAATAAATTCTTAATTCAATTATTTACCCTCCAACATTTGCGCACGTGTTCACATTTTGATTTGTGTTCCAATTAAACAATCCACCCTTGAAACCTCCAATTTTACTTGTAAACTCTTTTTTGTAAGTGTTGCCCTGAAAGCAAATGGTTATATGGAACTGATTAATAAAATAAAAACAAATTTATTATTTTTATTTCTTGGTCACTTGTTCTCAGATCGCAGGTGGGTACTGTTTTTTTTTAAATGTATTATTCAATTGATACACAGATGAGTTTTTGGCCATTATAAAACAATTCCAACGGAAAATTATATTTTAAAATGACAATAAATTAAATTCAGTAATGTTCAGCGTAACAACGAAATTCATTTCTATCCTACGAGGGGAGGTGAATGTTTTAATCTCCCATAATGAAGAATACAGGCAACTCGGAACAATCTGTACCATAAAGGATTTAATATGTTTAATGAGTTGTCAAAAGAGATAAGGGATGCTGGTAAAGTCACAGCTAGGGTCTGGTCAAGTGGGCGGCTGCCACGGGCGCACTTTGCGCAGCATTCTTTTGTTTTTCTCTTGCTATGTATTTGGGAGCGCAAAATTCAAATCTTGTTAGTGGCGCTCAATCCTAGCTACGACGCGGTATGCTATAGCATCGTACACTGGGCTGGCTGTTTTGTTAAAACCAGACATCCATATACTAGGTAGATAAAGTGTCATCAGAAAGCGTCTGGATTTAATAACAATGTTTTGTTATTGAAAATTATATTATTTATTAGTTAAGGTGTAACTAGTTGTTTAAATTTATATTTTGTACAACTATCTAAATAAATACATTACATTAACAATGCTTTGAGTATGTCCAAATGTTTCTAGACAGGCTGGATTTTCTCCCTAGGGAGTGATTTAGATCTAAATTTGTTACAACAGAGGGAAATCATTTTTGAGTAGGGAATTGTTGCCTAGTAGGTGAAATGGTTCAGCCGAATGAATCTCACCCACATGAAGGTTTCAGCTCTTTCACTTCACAAAAGTCAACATTTGGAAGAGTTGAGGAAATGTGGATGTTTTAACATAACCAATGACAGGTCATAAGCCCTGTAAATGATTCCATTCTTTAAAATGTCTTCCTTCTGTTGCAACATTACATTACACTAAAATACTTAATATTACCCCGAAAAAAGAATAATTATTAATCAGGTACAACATAAATTTGATTCGTATTTTAAAACAGTGGGACACTTGTTTTTTCAAACAAAATCACTAAAACTTACAATTTTAAACACAAAAATTAATATAACAAATTTCAGCGCTGATTTCCACAATGCCGACATATTCCGAACGGAAGAGAGTCATGACTATTGTTAGAAAACATTTCCTATGCGCTTTATACAACATTTTGTATTATTGCACTATCTATTTAATAACTAAAATCCAATTGGCACTTTCATACACGACATACACAAAAGGTATGAGAGTAGCTAGGTATTATATATTAATAGTTATTAGTTCATAACGGAGCGCCCAAATGGTTTTGCCCTGGCTTTTATCATTAGAAACATATTATTTCATTATAATTTAATTCCAAGGAGTTGGCAGCTGATATAGATGCATGGAGGCTCTTTGTGGATACCATATACTTCAACTAGGGAGCGGACATAGAATGATGATAATTCAGTAATTTTATAACATAAAATATACACAAATTACATGTAAGTATAAGGTCTTGAAATAAATTACCATTCTCCACATACAAAATTTTTTTTCGTGTAAATATTTTTCTGAACTAACTTTGTAAAAAAAAAAATAATAATAATTACAACAAACGGAGGCACGGGACATGACAGTGAGGACACATTCCTATTTGAGCATTATATTGTATGCCTGTATTATTTTGTAATTAATGAATAAATAAAAAATATATAGCTGTTTGCCGATTTCTGACATATTGATCTTTTGAAAACACGCTGATTTTATTAAAATAAGGAATCATGATGCGTAACAGATAGCTTACGAAGAGGGGAAAAAAATTTCATTTCTAGTTATTTTTACAAAATGGCATTACTGTTTTTCAATCTTGACATTGTTTTCTGAGTGGAAAATCAGGTTTGAAGATTAAAAAAAATATTTTCAAAGTGAACGAGCCGATATATTTTGCCTACACTTCTTATAAAATGTGTATAGGTACGTCTTTTAGTGAGTAAATGCTATTATCCTCATTAAATAACAAAATATCCTTTGACTTTAAGCAATGCACATTGATAGGGACGAGGTTGTTACTCTTTTTAAAATTCGATATTAGCGAAAATGGACTTTTAAAAAAAATTTAATATTTATATTTTTTTGTTTTTTTACAATAAACATAAGTGATAAAAGAGAGTATTAAAAATATAAAGCATAATTAACTTATCTGCTTTACTTCTATTCTTTTATGAACTTTTTACATATCTTGATATTTTTATGTTGAGTGAGTTTATAAAAACCAAATCTCAATTATCATTTCAATTCTGTTTTTGTATTATTTTCTATTGATTTCAATGATACTTTTATTTTGTATATTGGATCATGTATGTTACTAAATTAGAATAAGTATTTTATATTTGATTATTGTTTTACGTTGTCTTCTTTGGAATTCTATTATTTATTATTTTTACTTTGGTTTTCTGAACTGCTATTTTATTGCACCACATGTTATAATAATTTAATTAATTTTACTATAGTCCTTAAAATATAGCTTGATTAGAATGACAGCTGTCAAACTAATTTCATTAGTAATGGAAAATTACTGATCACCGATCAAATCGATTTTATCCGTTATTTCATGCAATCATGAAACTCTGTTTCCGAAAATTGATATAAAAAACGCAAAACAAGCCTATTATAGTGTGTTTAACACAATTATTCACCAAAAAATGAGACATTTATACTTTTTTCATAAACAACATCAAATGAATTATTTTTTTATTCGATCAATTTACATTGATCAATTTGTCCATCTCCAACGTTTTTGCAAAATGATGTAACCTTGTAAGAACGTCGTTAATAATTATGTTTATTTTAGTTTTCTTTTAGTTTTAAAGCTGATTTTATACATTAATGTTGATTTATGTTTCAAGCATTGTATTAAAAAAATTAATTAACACGCCAGATACAAATGATTTTTCGTATGTCAATATAAATAACTCCTTCGACGTTACTACAAAGTTATGTCGTCACTTTTTCTGACAACTGTCATTCTAATCATGTTACATTTTAAGAACTATAGGTGTTTTTGTTGGTAATTATAGTGACTTAATACCGGCCTAGTCTAAAAAGTCTTCATAAATTCATGAATATGTAAACGGGTGAAATTTTGAATGAATAAATAAATTAGATTTAAGTACCTAACATTTAAACATGGTACTAGGTATGAATTATTTAGCTAAAATAAAATAAAAATCGGGCCCGAAATATGTATTTCTTTAAACAATAACCAGGATGTATCTCATTTATATATCTAAATGTCCGTAACTCGAAAAACTATTACTAAAAAACATGTTTGTATTTTTCAATTTTAATGTTAAGATATCGTCATCATTCCCTTTCCGCACCTAATGATGCATAGGACACTGCATTGGTACACCAATCGCAACGTATCTTGATCATTTTGGTTACATGAAGGTAAGATGATCAGTCTTACGCTTCAGGTACCAGTTCAGGGACTATGAAATATTCTGGTGTGAAAACACCCTTTTAAATAAATATTTCATACCAACCATGTCGGGAATCGAATATATATAAAGTATTTAGGGATAATAACATATTAATTTCTAAACTCCTCAGATATTAAAAATGAAAAAAACGGATCGAATGCTTATTTTATAATACGAAAAAAAATTACAAGGTTCAAAATATAAAAATAAAAAATTCAAAATATTTCACAGTCCCTGAAATAGCATCTAATGGCTGAAATGTAAGACTGAAAATAATTCAAAGACTAATTGAAATGCTTTTATATGTACGAGAATATCTACTTACCTTTGAGATACGTAATATCTATATGACATGTACCTACATCGTACATACTTTCTACATTCATACCTACTTTTAGTGCATACTAAAAAACAAAAATATACTATTTTTTGTTTTGAAACTGAAAAGATGAACTACCCCTGATAGCAGTGAAACTTGGTACAAACTTGATTTAAGGTTGATGGAAGGTTGAAAAGGAAAATTTGACGCGACAAGTTTTTATCAAAAGTTGCTGGAATATTGTTATGACAAATTTGAAGAGACAAGTTTTGACAAAACTTGCTGGAATCTTGTTATGTCAAGAATGGTATTTCAGAATCCGAAAGTCATATAGTGATGATCAACATATTGCCATATACATAAAAATATAGAGAAAATTTCTTTTTAATTTTTTTATATTTAAACTGATATATTTAATCCCATAACTTTTCTACAATATTGATTTTTTTTTGGCACCACAACAGGCCGTGAGGCCCAATTACAGTGGTGAATTACAGCACAGTACGCCCATTCTTAAGAAAATCACATTTAATTTTTGTGTTCTCACCAGGAATCGAACCCAGAACCTTCCATGTGTGAGCCAAATGTCTTAACCATTACACCACGGAGGCCGCCGAATTGAATTAGTGCATGACAAATATCCAAAAAAGTGGTTAATTCCAAACAACATTCAGATTGGCAATACTATCAAAGTCATAGAAAAATGATACATTTCACCGTTTTTGTCCGTGGGTTTCATGTTTCAAGTCATTTTTAATGCGCGGTTCTTAAATTACGCATTTATCATTGGACGTTTTTACGGCGATTTTAAAGCTTTTAATATTGTCGAAGTGTTAATACTCAGTTTTAAGGATACACTATTGATATGCTACTGAGGAAAAAACATTAAAAATGAGTTTTTGTTGCACTGTCACTCGACATAAACGTCTTGTCAAGAGCTCTTTAAAAGTATAATAAACCAATACTTTAACCCCGGAGGATCTTATACTTCACAAAAGTTAACAGATGAAAGAGTTGAGGAAATGAAGATGGCATAGGCAGAACGCTTAATGTTACACAGTTTGTAAAGTGGCCACTTCAACCAGCCAATGACAGTACATAAGCCCAGTAAATACCTAGACTTCCATATTTCCTTCCCAAAATGTTTTCCCTTTGTTGCAACAAATTTTGATTTGAATATCGGATACTTTTTACCATGAGAAATCCCGCTAGTCGAAAAGCTAGTAAGTCATAAAACAGTTTTATTTATTTGTTTCAGAGTTGAGAGACAAAAGAATGCAGCGGACTCTGATCTCCAGTCAATTGACATGAATTATTTGTCATCACATCATCTGACTTTCTTGGCAAAAATAGGCAGTAATTTTTATCATTTATTCAAAATAAATATACTGAGTAATAATAACAAGATATTTTATTTTATATTTATATTTTTAAGAAGCTTCGTGTTTTTTTTTGGTTTGTGTTTTTTTGTTTCGTTTTTTTCCTGTTTTTGTCTTTTCTTGTGGTTTTTTGTTTTTTTTTTTTCTATGTTTTTGTTTTTTTTTTCTATTTTTTGTTTTTTGTTTTTTTTTTGCTAAATAAATCCAAAGTTGCATGATGTTTGTTTTTTTTTTTTGTAAAAAAACAAACATTATGCAAGTTTGTTGGATGATAACTAGGAAGTTTGCTTTAAACTTGCCTCAAGTTTACAGAGTTGCAATCTCAAATTTGGGTCAAGCTTGAACTTTTGATACTTCCAACTTGATACAAGCTTGAGGCAAGTTTAAATTGCTATCTGGGACCTATTTTAAACGACCCAGCTGAAAGTAAAATGGTAGTAGCGAAACGACAAAACAATATTGTGCCGCCGGAGAGGATAAAGTATATTCACACAGCTAAAAATAAATCGATTGATGAACATGAGCTTTTAAAAAATAGAATGTAGGTACAAAATAATTACGTAGGTACATTTGTCATAAGTGCCGTTAGCCTATTCTATCAACAGTCGTTGGACATTAATTTATATTTCGAAATGGTGAATATTGTGCATCTGAAATGTAGGTGAGTTTTTATTGTGTTTGTTAGTGCGACGGAATTTAATTGTGTTCAAATGATAATTTTGTCAACTTCACACGTTATTGATGAGTTAATAATCATACCTAATGCCGGTGTAAAATGTGTGATTATTTCGACATTTTTAATTTGGCCAGACATGACCGGTTTATATTATGTATATGTTAATATTACTTATGTAGGAATTATGTTTTATGCAAAATGAAATTAAGTATTCGTGATTTTTTTTTTATAAAAGCACTCTACCAAATGAAGATCACAAGTTTGATTCCAATATGTTGCAATGAATAAAAATCTGAGGCAAAAAGTTTATCCTAAATGCATATCGTCGCTTCAGTTCGTTTTTGTCCAAAACACAAATCTGTAGAAATAGAACTTTAAAGCTTTTTTTTATGAAATAGGCATAAATAATAACTACAACTTTGGACAAAATTCGTTGAAAAACCCCTTAAAAATGTTTAAAATGTTTTTTTATTACTTTAATGTAATAAATATTTAAAAAATCAGAACTCTTGTACACTAAGTTCAATTTTGTTAAAAATGGAATGTTGGACAAAAATAAATTAAATCGACGATAAAGGTAATATGTAACTTCTAAAATAATAAAATGGTTGACCTATAAAAGTTGAAATAAAAGGGTAAGCTAGTTAAAATAAAAGTGAAAAGAGTGCAAATTTTATTTACAAAAATTGGAGAGTTGTTATAATTTTTTTTTTCTAGTCTTAGTTTATGATTCAATGCAAATTTACTTTTAAACTAGTTTGTACTTTTATACCTACCTATATCTAAAAACTAAATTGAAATTATTTTTTTACCTATTTGTTTGGCATTATTTTAGTTGTAATTTTTAAGTCGTATCATTTTTTTAAATATTCAGACCCCTTAGCATGTCTTGCCTTCGTTCCATTCATCAAGTTCCTTCGTATCCCATCTCACACCTATTATGATTTCATTTCCGCTACATACAAACACTCCGTGTCGTTTATCGTTTGTGCTAACTCAGTATGAGGTGAAGTATTTACCTTGAAGATTTTTATACTAATGGCAGCATTATAAAATTTTATTGAATGGCAGCACTGCCTTGGTTTGATAACTGTCAAACGTCATTCATTAATGTCAACTGTCAGTTGTCTTCGTTGGTTCGCTGTCAATATTTCGTATTGTTTTCAGCATGTATTATTCACAATTTAGTTGATTTGCTTAGGAAACATTCACATTCTTTGATTATTTATTTTTTACGTATATTTTCTTATAGTTGTACGACATAATATACAATTTTATAAAAGATGCCGGCTGTTAACAAACCCGGTGTCGCGAACTTCGGCGCTTGCACCTTCTTTGCTAAAACTTATCCCAGTGAATCTTGCGGAAGCAATGGACTTCCTCTAACACCGAATTCGATCACAATACTTGGCAGAGCTCAGAAACTCAAGACTATAGAACATCCAAACCTTTGTATTTACCTAGACGTGATTAGAGGAAAACATGGTAGGCGTCAATAATGAATTAATTTACTCTGTATAAAACTACAGTTGTTCGATTTCTTTTTAAAATTGTATTCCACGTCTTAAGGTTGACTTAATACAGGTAGTCGTCGACTTACGACTGTTCAACCGACCACAATCCGCGCACAGTTGACCATCTGCACTAAGCGTGGCGATAGTGGTCCGAGTATTTTTAAGCCCTTTCGAGATGTCTACAAAAAGTAAAATGATGATTTCTCAATCAAAGATAATCTCCAAAAATAATAATCCGTAGGATTCCATAAGCCAACTTACACCAGACCTACTTATGACCTGTTTATCGGATCCCACTGCAGTTTTAAGTCGACAACTACCTGTACATCTATATGTAATATTTTGAGAGCCCAAGCATACCTTTATGTCTATGTATATTTTGCAAATAACTGCTTAGGTACCATAATAAAACTTTTTTTAGGTAGTGAATTGGTGCAGTGTATACAAAATAATAAATTATGTTGTTATTTCAGAGCGTATAATAGTGGTGTCTGAATACACAGGGACACCTCTGATGGAGTGTTCCTCAAAGAATATAGATGAAAAAATTCACATTTGCAGACAGATTGCAAATGGATTGCATAATTTACACAGTAAAGGATATATACACAGGAATCTCAGTCCGGACAATATTCTGGTAGACAGCGCAAATAATGTCAAGCTGTTTAATTTTGGGCTTTATTATATGACAGGGGAAGGAAAAGATGTGTCTTTTCCAATTGGGTATGCATAATTAAATTTTTATTCAAGAATTTCTGTATTGTGTTGAATTTATTTTAGTGTAATTACTTGTAAGCAAGTCACAAACGGGTTAAGTGTATGTTCAAACTCTTCTTTTCCACATCCGCTCCTGAGTGGAGCATGTGGACATCACCAGCAAAAAGTAAAGTAAAGAAAAGGCAACTCGGGTTTAGGTTCTACAGAAGCATGCGCAGCACTCTCTCAAAACTCAGAAGTTTGGTATTTTGAGCTTCGGTAAGGTGCCAAGATTTGCACTCATATAGGAGTACTAGCATTGTACACGAGTTGAATAATCGGTATTTCGTTTTGACCGAGTATAGACTAGAGTTCCAGACAACACACATCATGTAAAAACTTGCTCCTGCAATTCTTAGACAAGTTCCGAGCTCTTTGAGCATGCTTCCATCCTCAGTTATGTGAAATCACAAGTATTTAAAGCTATTATCGAGCTTGATTCGAGCCCATTATTATCTAGAGGCTGATCATGTCAGGACAGGATCTATTCAAATTACTGACTTTTAACAATAAGAATGTATTAATTACTACAACTGTTACTTCAAAATCAGCATTTTTGAGTTAACCACAGCACATCTTTGTATCCTCCCCTATGAATGCTACATATAAATAATGATGACTTGTCTACCTGCAGCATTCATGGAGGAAGATACAAAGATGTGCTTTTAGTGGTGAGATCAAAAGAACTGATTTCTAAGTTACCTAGTTGAAGTAATTGCCCCACGATATTACTCCTTTCTAAAATATATTCTTAACACTCTTAGTGCAATGCATGTTTGTATTTTGCATGAAGCGCGTCATTTTTACACCTATTGTACATATCTTTATGATTGTAGAACAATGACGCATGTGATTTTCTTCAGCTTTACATGAGAGCGGTTTAAACAAAATTGACACTGATGTCACAACTTGATAAGTACAAAAGTTTATCATTTAAACTTAGGTTAGATAGATTTGTTTCAAACCTAGAATATAAAGCCTTTATTCAATTCAATTCAGGCGGCCTTCGTGGTGTTGTGGTCAAGACGCTTGACTCACGCACGGAAGGTTTCGGGTTCAATTCCCGATGAGAACACAAAAAAAATCAATGTGATTTTTCTCAAGCCTGGGTGTTCTGTGATATAATTCACGACTGTAATGGGGCCTCCTGGCCTGTTGTGGTGCAAAAAAAAACAATAAAAAAAACAATTCAAGCCGTTTTCAAGATCAAATATAAAAGGATGTCAATGTCGCATTTTTCGTACATTCGTCATTGTTCTACAATCATGACGATATGTAGGTAGAGCAATATATTTTCCTGAAAAATATTTCAAAAACATTCAGGCTACTTTCGTCCTTGTTTTCCAAGTCTATGATTCACTTAAATTTTGTTAGGATCAATTTTCTTAATCTTTATACTTATCTTAATATTCGTTTTTCAGGCAGCCTAGGTTCCTCAGCCCGGAAGCCATACTGGGTGGAGGTTGGCATGCAAGTGATATATGGAATCTTGGTATAGTTATGCTAGAACTGTTCTTAGGACCCTTGTGGACCGGCTTGAAATCAGGACCAGTACTGAGGAGAATACTTACGCTGTTACAGACACCTAATCCTGCCCAACGAATTGCCAGAGAACATGACTTTTTTGATCTTTATCAAGTAATTGAACTTAATCCTTACTTTGTTTTGTTGTGTAGTCATTATACTTCCGAAAAATGACAGATTTTAAATTGGAAAAATGGAATATTCATAGGCAATTTCTTCATTATTTAAAGTTAAAGTCAAAGGTAATAATATCATATTTTAAATTTAATTGCTAAAAACATGAAAAAACTATTAGCTCATGTTCGCAGCGGAGGCGAAAGAACCGCCCCTAATGAAACTCTGAAAGCTACTAACTGGTAAGCGGGCAGAAGTACTGGAAATTTTGCTCGTGTGACGCGTGAAATTGTCTCTCGCTCCTGAATATACCTGTAGTATCGAAAGTGAGACGTAAAGAGTGTGAGACAATGATATATTCGGTTCTCTTTTACTTTGTACTCCGCAATAGTATTGGTGATTTATCCCGGAATTTTTAATGAAATGCTTTTTCTGTTTTTAACCAACAATTATTAATGATTTTTAAATAAATAATTTTTTAACCAAAATATACATGTATAACGGAGAAGTACTGAAAACCTTAACCCAAAATTTATTATATTTATGTATCGAGATATTAAAGTTATTAGATGCAACGTGTACTAGCCACACATCACCGGAAAGGGAGAGTTAATCTAAATGTATTTACATAATATGTATACTAAAATGCTCTTTATTTGGAAATGTTTTGAGTTATTATAAAAACAGATCCAAGAACCTGTTGTGATTTAAATGTATGTGATTTTCGTCTATGTAATTAACCGAGACTTTTTGATGATTGAGATGACCTAAATGTTGTCTTTTTTTTCAATCTTTACATACCTACTTGTGTATTTTTTAGGAGCTTCCAGAAGATGTCCGCAACCTCATAGAATTATGTCTTCAAATATCACCATCTCTGAGGCCTTCTACACTAGAAGTTTTGGAGCACAAATTATTTGCGAATTGCCAGGATATTTGTGATAAGAAGAAGGAGATTGGTCTGCTGGGATGTAGCATGCCACTCTTATATCACTGGTGGCAACTGGCGGGTGGAGATATACAAGTTGAATTGAAGAAACAAGGATTGATTAAATGCAGCCCTCCTATTTTATCAATGCCTATGTATGTATTAGAAATGCAATTCTAGAGTCTTACTTATAATTAATTGACATACTATGAATTTGTTGACTGTCCCCTATATTGTGTGCAGCCAGCGAAAACTGTGTGTACTTGTACATCTTGCTAATGTTGAATCAGTTTTATGCAAATAACAGATTTCATTATATTAAAGGAAAAAATATATGGAAGCTATCACTATTTTTCAGTGGCGTGCATCCCATATTGGCAAATGCCTATCTTTGTTTATAGCTAGACATGGCTGCAAGTGACATGGGTCTTAAAATAAATACATCTAAGATATGTTAGCAAGAAAATCACAAATAAATTATGTGCAGCAGGCAATTGACACTTGGTCACACCACATAGACAATGTCAACTCCTTTGAATAATAGGCACTGAAAATACTAATGATAACAATTATAGGAACGATATTAGAGCACGGCTATCAGCAACAAACATATGTTATTATGGCTTGTTTAAACATCTGGAATCTGAATTGCTCTTTAGAAAAACTATGACCGTTATTTACAAAACTCTCCTCAGACTGGTCATTGCATATGGTGCCGAATGCTAGGTTGCGACTGAAAGAGATGAAAACATGGTATTAGTATTTGAAACAAAAATATTAAGAAAGATATTTGGTGCTGTCGACAAAACTTTAAATTAGGGGCACTATATGGCAAACCCAACATTGCACAATTTATAAAAATAAGAAGATTACAATAGTTGGGCCATGTGCACAGAATGAATGATAATCGTACCCCCGAAAAAATTCTTCATACCACTCCGAAAGTCAGACGAAGCAGAGGCAGACCAAAATGAAGATGTTTGGAAAATGTAAGAAGTGACATGAAAGCAATTGGCTTGACGAACTGAGAAGAGCCGCAGGGTGCAGGGAGACATGGAGACAGATTCTGGAGGAGGCCAGGGCCCACAATGGGCTGTAGCGCCACTGATGACGATGACCTTAGTTTATACTTACCCAGTATCTTTTTCAGCATACATTTCTTTTTTTTGTTGTCAGTGATCAATCTCAGGACCAAATATATGATAGAATCTATTGAAGAAAATAGTTCAATATGAAAAAATTATACGAGTTTATATTATAATATGCTTAAATTTACTCAAATTATTATTTTTCTAGTGCTGTTCTTCTTGATGGTTGCTCCCTCGGTGGACAAAGTACTGCCCTGATGGATCGCCGAGTCTCTATATCGGGGATGGATCTGTTGCTAAATAGGCTGGCCCATGTTCCCCCAGTAGAATTTCTGCCTCTCGTTGATGTTCCTCCAAAAGAGCCCAGTGACACTTCTCGATTGCCAAGAGTTATTAAAGAAAGGGACACCGAATACCAGTTTCATAGATTAATTTTATTTGAGAGACTTTTAAAGGTTAGGCTAAATGAATTATCATAACTATATATTTCTTATTTAAATACATACTTTTAAAATATGAAAGATGTTAACACTATCGTGACCTTATCATAAAATAAGTTTTAGCAGGGACTTTAAACACCTTGCCAGATTTTTCTATGAAAATGTTTCTTTCCTTTATGTAATGACTAAGTATTGTTTTGATCTAAATCTAAATAAACATAATATATTTAGAATTTTATAACTTTCTAATTTACACATAATTTTAATTTTTAAAAAAAACTTATTAATGTCAAACTTCTAAATGTGCTGACTTCTTAAATTAAAATGAATTGAGTTTTTGTTATTATTCATTTATGAAAGATCTTTTTTTACAGGGTTACCCATTCACAGCCCCCATAATAAAAAGGGAAGCTGCCATAGACATACCTCCCTTAGTGAGGGGTAAGGTTTGGGCGGCACTTCTTGATGTCAAAGGAGATATTGAAGAACAGTATATTATGATAGATAAAGAAACTCCAACTCCCACTGATCGACAGGTTTTGTAAAGTTCATAAAATAATGATCATTAGTTAGAGAAAATATTTTGAATTCTACTCAATCCAGTCATTTGGAAGAATGTAAGATAAAGGGGCAAAGTTTGTCAAAATAAATGTGCTAAAATATAATTACAAATATGTTGTCATATAAAGTATTTTATTTGTTAATGGGAGGGGTATCTTATATTTCTGTAAAGAAAATATAAATCTTTATTTATATCATGTTAATTTAAATATAGGTTTTCTAACAGATGTTACCAAAAATAAGAAGTTTATATTCTTATAATAAATATATTAATATTTATATTCTTAGTTTATTTATATTATTCACACATTCTAGATATTGTATTATTGATCGTATTATAATAAATTTTAGATTGAAGTGGACATTCCACGCTGTCACCAGTATTGTTGGTTGCTCTGTGGTAATGCTGGTCACAATGGTCTTCGTAGAATTCTAAAAGCGTGGTTACTAAGCAATCCTCAATACGTGTACTGGCAAGGACTTGATTCTCTAACGGCGCCGTTTCTTTATCTTAATTTTAACGATGAAGGTATGAATTTTAATTATGAAGTTAGCTTAAATTCATTCATTGACAATACTTTAATTAAACTAATATTATTTATAAACAAAAAATTTTAGCTCGAGCATTTGCCTGTTTATCAGCGTTTGTCCCTCGGTATTTGAACAAATTCTTTTTGAAGGATAACAGTTCTGTGATCAAAGAATATTTGGTGAAGTTTTGGCAACTCTGTGCTTTTCATGAACCAAAATTATCCAGCCATTTGCATCAAATACATTTCATGCCAGAACTTTTTGCCATACCATGGTTCCTCACCATGTTTTCGCGTAAGTTTTTCTGTACTACACAAAGTAAACAAAATTTATTGATGATTGACAGCGTAATTAATATTTTTGGCTTTTGTATTGAATTTTCCATTTGTCTTGTCGATAAATTTTGTATGCTTATCATTTTACCAATATAATATTGTATTTTTTGTCACAGAATCATTTTCTGTTTTTTTTTCTTTAGATGTTTTCCCACTTCATAAAATTTTACACTTGTGGGATGCGTTGCTGGTTATGGATGGATCACTAGCTCTTTACATGGGAGTTGCCATTTTAAGACAACTTAGAGACACATTATTGGCTTCCGGGTTTAATGAATGTATTCTTCTATTTTCTGACCTACCCGAGGTTGATATTGAACACTGCATTCAAGTGAGTTAAACTTACGTATAATTAAATCGCTGTACAATTAAATGCTTTAATTTTTACCGCATGTAAGAAAACATTTTTATACCCAATTTCCTGTAGCACTGAACTTCCTCATTGCTATTCAACCACCTACATTATGCAGGTGTTCTTATTCTCTTCTCTGTCGTTCCTTAGTTCTGAGAGTCTTGATCATTGGTCAGCCATTACATTAACAAAGCGTCTCCCTTTTTACCCTTTACGAATCCCGCTTGTTCAGATGGAATCTGTAAGTCACTAAAATGATCTAGACGATTCTTGACTATGTAAAGCATTACTTTGCTTGCGGGTGAAAGGTGTGCAATAATTATCACATTTTCTTGTAGAGCCTTTCTTATGTTGTCTTATTAAACCCATTCAACTTTGAAGACTTAGCTAACAATTAAGTCATTTTTTTATTTATATTGTTACGTTTCTTAAATAATTGCTTTTTAAAAATAACTTTGTTTTTTTTAAACTATTGACCACAGTTTTTTTTAGACTCAATATTTATAGCAGCTTTTTTTAACAAAAAAATATCTAATTTTTGTTATTTTATGTTATAGAAAGCCCTCGCTATGTGCAAGTCTTCCCCAAAAAGTATATCTTACAGAAAATTTTCATCAGATGAAAATGTTTCAGATCCAATGGTAAGCTGTTTGTTTTTGAATATTGATGTATTTTCTTGTTGTATACAACTATAGGGTGTCACAGTAGGAAGTGTACGATTTGAGCTAGGAAATTTAGTAGTTTTTTTTTTTTGTCAATAAATTATCAAACCAAGCCAATTTTTTTCAATCGTATCATCATCACTATAATTTTTTTCTGTTATATATTTTTTGTAATCATTTTGTAGTCGGCGAGTTGTGCTGCCATTTAAAAGTAGAACCCCATAGCTGTCAAAATACACTAAACGTTGAGAATAATGGCTACCCGGAAATCGTAAATCTATCGATTCTTGTTCACATAGATTGATTATTGTTCACAAAAACCTATGACGTTTTAATGTTCATTATTTTAAAAACCTTTTTCATGCATTTTTGAGAAACTTCTCTCTACAATTAAATGCTCTAATTTTTGTTTGTATCCGATTTCCAGTAGCACTGAAGTTCCTCATTGTGTGCCATTTTTTGTCTGTCAAAATTTAAAATGTCCTATTTGACAAATGACATCTAAAGACATAGGAAACTAATATCGGAGCGCTATACAGAGGATGCTGGAAGAACTCGAAGTTAATGCTAATTTTTTAAAGTAAATCATCTTCAGCAATGAGGCACATTTTTGCCTCAATTAATTTGTTAATATGCAGAACTGCCGTATTTGGGCAGCTGAAAATCCACAAGATTGTCGATAAACTTGTGCATTCACAAAAGTCGTCTTTGGCGGTTTTTAGGATGGCAGAGTCACCGGATCATATATTTTTTTAATGAAGCTGCTCAAGTATTACAGTGAATAGTAAAAAATATTAAATGTCATAGAAAATTTCAACAAAAGGATTGTGGCATGCCAGAGAAGCCGAGGGGGCATTTAAGCGATATTGCGTTCCATACATAATTTCCTTGTCTATTATTTTTATTTATGACAATAAACTTTTTGAACTAAATTTCAAAACTATTTGAGTTTTTTTGAAAAAGACAATTCGTGCACCTCTCATTGGTACACCCTTACTTATTTATTCGATTGAACCACTATAAATGTGCAGTAATTTTAATAACTTATTAACCAAATATTTTGTTTTTAGGATTCTGTAGATGTTGATGCTTTGACTCTTCAGAAAGAAATGTGCCCCAGAATAAGCTGTAATGACTTTTTAAAACTCATTGAAAATAAAATTGTATGTGTGTTGGATATTCGTCCACATTTACAGTAAGTACAATAACACACAACATTTTTTTATTGAAACAGCTACTGGTAAAATGTAAATCAAAAACATAATGTCTATGATAAATGAGTTCTATTAGCTAAAAAATCATGTTTAGCTAAATTTCAACAAAATCATAAGTTCTGTAGATTGTTTGTACATTTTTTGTGGTTGGTTTAAGTAAAATTAGATCAGATTTTTTTAAAACAGCTTAATAGCCATAGAATTAAGAATAGTCCAGAAGGAGAGTAGAATCATATTTGAAAACTGTGTCCAATAATCCCCCCACTACGCCCTACTTTCGCCGCGCGCATTCGTGATGTCGACGCGTAATGTTGCTTGATGGGAAAAAAAAATCAAAAAATCATAGCACAAATATAAGGTAAAAAAAAGCAATCAGTTAATTTCTCTAAAACTTTATTGTGCACGCGAAAACATTGATTGACACAACAGAGTAGATAAGTAAAGGGTCATTTAATAAGAGTAATTGAATTAATGAACTTTCAACTTAAAATGTAAAACAAATTTTATTTTACATAAAACGGATATTTTTATATCATGTTAAATAATATTTGATGTTTTAAAGATAATGTCATTCAAATGTCCCCCACGGCGTTGTTTAATCCGAGGTCTAATTTTCATTAGTTCGTTCATTAGATGAGCAAATTAGGGTAAAAAAAATTACTACCCTGGCAACACTAACCAAATTTTCATTTTGTTTCTTCGACAATCTAAAATCTAAAAATAATTCAATTTTTAAATAATGCATTTGCTACTTAAACATTCGTTTGCTAATTACACATGAAATGTGATACCATCCTGTTTCTTTAACATCCTAGCAGTATTTCTACACTTTAAAAGGACACAACACGGCATAATTGAATTCAAATCAGGAGTTGCGTACTGAGCGACGTCTACAAAGAAACTAATAGGTCAAAACGTAAACCTATTCATTTATGAGTAGTTTAGTTGCCTTCTGTTTGATGTGCGTATGCGGTTTCTGGACTATTCTTAATTCTATGGCACATTTAAAGTTAGTAAAATACATACAATATTTAAATTTATACTTTAAACAAAACTTTCTGACGCAGTTGAAACTGCCACCCATTTTTCATTACCAGTTTTTTTTTAATTCCTAACCTACCCAATAAACTATTATACTGAAGTATTAAATTTGTAGTTTTTTTTTTTAATAATGAATTAAAATACTGTAAATATAATACAATTAAAATTAATTTGACAGTGGAAAAACAAGATGGCCTCGCCTGTTCCTATTTTGGCTGTCTGTTTCGAGTATTCCAAGTATTTACTAGTGTACAAAAACTAATGACTCACTACAACCAGTCTGCAATAACACCACATGAACTAAAAAAATGTTTAAGAGCCTATCAGCAAAATCCATGCAATTAATTTATGGGTGATTAACTGTTTATTTTGTATAAAATCAATTTACACACGCAGAACATTTATTTTAATTACTAAATATAAAGATTTTTACTTTCATGACCCTTTAATAATAGTAATAATTTTATCTAAGTAATGTTTGTAATGTGCATGAATAATTTATTTATTTCAAAGGCAGCTCTGTGAACTATAATTTATTAAATACATAAGTTTTTCTGGAAAGCTAATTTAATTTATAATTTTCATAAATTTCATCATCAAGCCATTATATGCACCTAGGCTGCAATTATGAACGCTATCTACATCGGTACATATTGAGACGTTGTTATATACCTAACTTTACTACTATGTCTCCTTTCTTGGTATGGCAAATTTTGATCTACAGACATGTCAATGTCGATATGTGTTTTCATTACGTCATCTCAGACATCACATGATCGAATTCAACCAATAAGTGTTGCTAAAACTTTACTCCGTGTTCAATCCTAAACTAAAATTAAAGTATTTCTCTTTCGTATTTTAACAGGCTTCTGTAGTAAAAAGCAGCCACTTTAAAACAATTTAAATTTCAAATTAAATGCAATCAAATTAAAAAGTGCTGACTTGAACATGATTTTAATATGACATTTGATAATTCCTGAGACGGTATGGTTAACTTTCCGTCCATCTATACGTATTACAAAGTCGTCTATCGATATGTCAATACGTGCTCTCAGGAAGATAGGAAAAATGTGGAAGAAATATAATATAATATACTGTAAGATACTGCATTTTCAAAGCTAATGCAGCAAATTTTGATAATCTGTTTCAGGGAGGTAAGGTGATCGTCAGTTTTACTCTTCAGAGACAATGAAACATTGAAGTATATTTGTAGTTTTTCAGATATTATAAACACTGCAAACCATATACATATTAACATTTTTAACTACTTAATCTGGCTGAAATTTTCAACAAACAATATAAATTTACATAGCTGCCGTCGAAATGATTTGTATAAATTCTAAATATTAATAAACTAGCACTGCAGTATTCTGTACCAGAATTTGTATTGCTTAAGTATTATTACATATTTGTGGATTTATTTGATTCCACAATTTGAAGTATTATTTTAATTAAATTATATACGCATATTTGAGGGTACTATTTGCAAACCCTGCAAAATCCATATTTCTTTATTTTAAGCAATACACATAAAACTGATGCAATAATAGCTTCAAGTTTTTTTAAATTTATTTTTTTTATTATAACCAGTTAATATTTTATATGTAACCATGATTATGTCAAGAAACAAAAGTTTGCAAACCCAAAAATTTGATAGTCGAAATTGTCACGAATAAAGCCATATTTGAACTGACTTTGTTTTAATTAGTGTAAACTATAATTGTAATCTTAATAAGTTTAAATCTCAGTTTTTTTATGATTTGGGATTTTGCCAGGTTTGCAAGTAATTCTCCTAACCCTCATTTAATAATCCTAAAATTTCTACACTGCTGTTTAACTAAAACATTGGTTTAGTTTAACATTTATCTCAACAATGTTTTAATATGTGAATGTCCAAATGCTTTCAGACTGGCTGGATTTCCTCCTTGGGGAGTTGTTCATATTTAAATTTGTTGCAACAGAGAGGGAAAATACTTTTGAGTAGGTAATATGGAAGTCTAGGCATTTACAGGGCTTATGACCTGTCGTTGGCTGGTTTAAGTGGCCACTTCTCACACTGTGTAACATTCACCATTCTGGATGTTCAAACATAGACAGACTTCCATATTCCATTCTCAAAAGTGTTTTCCCTCTCTGTTACAACAAATTTAACATGTATCTATTTAAACTTTAATCAATAAATAAATAAGAATTTATAATTTTATGTAGACACTATCCCGATTGCGGAAATTAAGAAACCCTCCTGATTTCCTATTTTTATACTTGTACATTTTATTGTTTAAATTATAATTAAAATTTTTGTCAGTATTCAAATGTTTGGTTGATTTTTTTGCAGGTTCTCGAGGATGAATATTGAAGGTAGTCTGAACATTCCATATAACACTGTTCAGTTGGGAAATCACAATTTATCTTCCCTCGGCCCACAAATGGAAAAAGATATCAAATCTGCAGAGAAAGAAAGTCATACCATTGTGATTGTCTCGAGTGAAACAGAAACTGCGGAGTTGGTGAATAAACCTATTTTATTTATATAAGATAAATTATATAATTGTCAAGTTTCATAGATTTAATAAAATTATAATAAAGGCATTTTACAAGTATCTTGATAATTATCTTTTTTCTTTTCAGTTCAGTGGGTTTCTTGTTCGTTGTGATGTTGCCAGGGTGTGTATACTCCACGGAGGGATTGGTACTCTCCATTCTGTTTCTCCTCCTGTTTTGCAAACCTATAATATACCAGTTTTCTAAATAATTTTTTATAAGGTATTGTGTGCAATATAATCAAATTTCATGTTACCTATCAATGTTCATCAATTTCTCCTAAATTAAAAACTTAAAACATAAAAACTGCAACGGATAGTTGTATAAATTAATTGTATATATGATGATTATTTGTTTAAATTTTGTTTAAATATTTGTTTATTAGAGTAAAGATACCAAAGTATTCAATGTATTTTTACCAGAACATAAAATAAAAAAAAAATAAACTAATGCCTCGACACGGGTTATGCCTAGTGAGGTGTTTGTATAGAAAAAAATATGTATGTAAAAATGAAATAAGTAAATATTAAAATGGATTTATTGGCTGAATGCTGTCAAAATGCGATCTTTCGCGAATTTGTGTTAAACCTATGTATGATAGATCTACATATGTCGAGATTCGTGAATTATGTGAGGCTAAAAGCATTTTTGACCAAATCAAGAAAGGAGTACTGTGTTGCTTTGGCCATGTAGAGCAACGGACAGCGAAATAACAGCTAAAAGGATTTATGATGCGGTTAGATGCGTAAAATGAAGAAAACCGAGAAAATGTCACAACCAAATCTAACAAATACTTGAAGATGGACATGTCAAAAGTACGAATTATCGGCGTGCGTGCATGGGAAGATCTATGAATGCAGAGGAAATGAGGTATGTATGCAAAGACAGAGTGATATGACATTCTATGAAATGGCATGGTGGTTTGTTTGTTTTGTTTAAAATTGGAATTTAAGTATTGTAACTTTACTATGGAAAGAAAGCATTTTTTCAATGCATTAAATACTACAAAGCTATGAATAAATAAATAATCAATACATGCTAAAAAAGAGTCAGGATCTTGTGTCTTGCAAGCAGTAACTCCATAATTATTATTTAAACATAGTATATTTATTATTATTTCAGGAAAGTTTCATCAAATTTGATTAATGTGGTTATAAATATTATTCAATAAAAATTATTTAATTATAACAATAAAAGCACATAAAATAATATATATGCATTATGTATTTTTAAATTATTCTCTTAAATTCAAAAGATGTTAGAAATCATTTCAATATTGATAAATATCTCTATTGTTGAATTAACATGAGCAATTTTTGGTATACAAATTTGCAAGGTTTATAAATGAATGCTTTTTCAAATAAAATATGCGAATGGTCCTGTTAATAAAGGAAAGTTGATTGTATGTCAAAAACATGACGGAATATAATACTGTAAACTTTTTAAACACAACGTTAATTGTTATTGTAAGTTTTTAAGATCTTTATTGTGCTAATGGTTTAATTGTTATTTTTTTCTCAAGGTTTTGACTTGTTATGCTCAAACGTCAAATTTGTAGATCTTATTATTTATTTCACTTGTGTTTGTTTTGCATGTCAATTCTAAATTCCATTAACCAACTGCTGATAATACACTTTTTCCATATAAAAAAAATTCATCATTGCATTGCAATTTTCATTGTTTTGTTCTAATATAGTATTTTTCTTTATTCCAAACCATGACTTCATTTATTTCATTATGCGTTTCCATGAAATTGTTTTCGATGAAAATTTGTTGTACATGGAGTGTTTTTCATTATGCTTTTTTGCAGACTCGGGTTTTATGTACATATTTTTGCATATCTATCTTAAGATAGTTTTTTCATAATCATACACAGCAATAAAGAAACATTAGGATATTTTTTTCATTTAGGAAATAGTTTTTTTAATGTATGAAAACTAAAACAACATTTGTGATATTATTAACCTTTAATTAATATGTAAAATCTTTCTATAAAAAATTTAAACCTTTCTTCTGTTTTAGATTCTACAATGTTTTGAACTAATTTAGTCTTTGAACTAAACTAAATCGTTTGAAATCTAAATGTTTTAATGATTTCAAAATCTTAACAAATGCAATAAACAATTCAATTGGCACCTTTTATGTAAAAAAAATGTTTGTATGTACAAATGAGGAACTTCAGCCCAATAGAAAATTGGATACAAATAATGTTTTCTTATACACGGTAAGAATTAAAGCCTAGAAGGTTTCTTGAAAATGTACAAAAAAATATTTTAATAAAAATTAACTATGTACTTTGAACGAAATCACTAGTTCATATGAATCAACCAATCATAAGAGAGTTGTGGAAGATTTCCAGTTAACTTACCATTAACTGACTAAGATTTGTATTAAAAGTTTAACAGCATTTTTTAGGACAAACTTAAATGTGTATATGACTTATCGTCATTGTTTTACAGGGTTAAAATAATAACAAAAAACTCAATGAAACACAATGGTTTTAAAATATGTTATTTTAGTTTTTAGGCTCTCCTAAAAAAATTGCGTTTTTTTAATTTTGACTATATTTTATCGGAAGAGCAATATGTTCAATATTTTATACATTATCTTTTCTAAAATATATGTTAATCATAAGAATTGAAGGACTTTAAAATTATTTAAAAGTAAATAACTTGTATTCAAAACTGTATTTACGGAATCCTTTGAATTTTTAAGCAATTTTAGCAATTTATTTAAACAAACGATGTATTTACAAATTACAACAGGGATGGAGAATACCTTTAAAAGGGAATATTGAAGTCTAGGCATTTACAGGGCTTATGACCTATCATTGGCTGGTTTAAGTGGCCACATTACCCTAGGGGGTGAAATCCAGTCTTTTGTCTACAAACATCTGGACAAACTCAAATATTGTAAATTATGTATTGTATTTGTAAAATGAATGTAGATGTATAAGTTTTAAAACATTCATTTTAGTATATGCTAAAAAAATATGTGTTGAGTCAGAACATATAAATTTATTATTATTATTGTCTGACATTATATGGCATCAGATTCTCTAGTCCTGATGCTGAAGGACGCACAGGAGCTGAACAGAGAAGCTTGGAGATTAATTTTAGACACTAATTTATACTTATTGTAAAAAAATATTTGTTTTTGTAACACTAAATACAAATGATTACAAAAAAATATGTTTTATTAAAAATATGTATTTGATTTTGACATGAAAAGATTTTATTTGAAGTAAATTTTTAAAATATAAATTTATTTATTACCCACCTAAATGGTTTTATTTTCATCCCGTAAATAAAAAAATCATAATCACTAAAGGAAACCTTCCTGTATATTGGTTAACACGTTTGGTTACCAAGCCTGAGGTCCCTGGGCCGCAATTACAAACGCTATCTTTATCAGTACATATCGAGACGGTATAAAGTTAAATAGATATTTATGTTCGAAACTGTGTATATTTGTAAAAAAATTTAAAGTACCTTCGTCGGTAACCTGTAATTGAACATGATTAGAAAAGAAAATTGTATGTATATTCTATTTTTCATGCAGAATTGCTAATTTTACTTCGTAGATAAAATTGAAGATTATTATTATTTTTATTTTATTATTATTATTATCATTATATTACATACACAAAATTATAATTTACGTAAAGTTGCTTTGACTGTCTAACTAGGGTTATTTACCCCGTTCTAAAACAGTTAAAAAATATAAAAAAACAGTAATCAATTTATAGAAACAGTTATAAAGATACAGGACAAAATGAAAAACAAAGTAAAAAATGAAGTAAAAACATGGTAAAAAATGTAGTAAAAACATAGTAAAATTGTAGTAAAAACATAGTAAAATTGTAGTAAAAACATAGTAAAAATGTAGTAAAAACATAGTAAAAAATGTAGTAAAAAAAAACATAGCAAAAAAGATAAATGTTAACTTTCCATTGTAATACAGGCTCTGGTCAAATAAGCCAACTAAGTTTTTTTTTTAATACATATGTTGAATTATTGTAATAAAAATGCTTAATTTAGTTTTAAAACTTAGGAAAACATTTTTTTCCAGCAGATGCGGGCCTTTTTACTTGCAAGAAGTGAACTGTATTTGCAAAATGCAGTATCAGTTGTCGTTTATAAACTCTGCTCACCTAATCTACCCTAAGACGGACTGAAATGAGATAGCCACTCACCCATTCCAGTCTTTTTTCTCCATCCTGTTGCACTTTCTTTAGTTAGATCCTGACATTTGACATTAAGGATGCGGCGCCGATACAGGTAACTCGAAAGACCTTTAGCAGCGAGCTTCAAGATGCTACACTGGTATGATCGGATGAGCAATATTTATAGTGGCAATTTTAGTACCAGATTTGACAGCGGTTAAAAAGGGACTGGCGTCTTGGGTGGAAGGCAAATAGGCGGTTATAATATGTTGTGAGTTTTCGATAACAACTAACTTTAAATTTTCACCAGTGACCTGATTTCGTCGTCAGATTGGTGGGAGCTTTTTTTTTTTAGTTGCATTAAAAAGCTATTATAAGTAAAACGTCAGAAGAAAAACTCAATTTAATAAAATATATTTTTAAGTTATCCTTAAATGCAATAATTTAAAGAGTGATGACCTTGAGATGTGGTCGCATCGCAGAATGCTTAAGATATCTTGGACAGACCTGATAACGAGCTCAGAAGTCTTAAGTCGAGCTAGAACGAACAGAGAACTCTTAACCACCATAAAATTTCATATCTGAGCCATATAATGTGTGGAGAAAAGTACCACTTGCTTCATTTAATTTTGAAAGGCAAGATTGAGGGTCACAGAGGGGCTGGGAGAAAACAGATGTCCTAGCTGCGAAATATACGAGACTGGACTGGCTTCAGGACTGTGGAGCAGATTTTCTGGGCAGCACAGGACAGGGAGACTTTTGCCAGAGTGATTGCCAACGTTGGGGATACCTTACCAGGCACTAAGAGAAGAAGTGATTACCTTACCTTTGATGTAACAATTATAATCAAGCTACGCTGCAATTCGAGAACCAATTCAGTGTCTTTTGCGCTAGGTGTGGATAGAGAAATGAAGGTGAGGATTATGATTAAAAATTTTGTTAAATTTTATAATTTTTTTAGCCTGATCTAGGCCCGTATTACAATGGGAAATTAACATTTGTCTTTAATTTTTTCTACAAAGTAAAATGAAGTCTTCTATTGAAGTATTCTTCATGAAAAATAAAATATGCATACAATTTTATTTTCTAAACATGTTCGATTAAAATTTAACAACGAAAAGTTTTTATTCAAATATACACATTTTCGTACATAAATATAGATTATACTTTTATGTCTTTAATTCCTAAAAGCTTGGTTACATTAAAAATTTTGGCCGTTTCATATTGCATTTCACATTAATTTTAATGCCCAATTGAAATCTAAAACATGTTTAGGGCAGTGATTAAACAATACCTCTATGGTTCAAGGTGCCTTTTTTTCTGTGTAATGATGTAGGTATTTGATGTGATGTTGTTAATTTTAACACAAAATTGAATAATTGAAATTACTTCTAAATATATATTTGAGGCCCTCAGTATCAAAGAAGGCCAAACGCTAAAAATAGTATCAAAAGCGGCCAACTGCATATTTAATACTTAATAAAACTAGCGTTTTTGTTATGTTCACCTTTAGGCTATTTGTTCAAAGTGTTAGTGGCCTTAAATGGCACCAAAAATTATAAAATAAAATAAAAAATTCTAAATATTTCAATCAAAAAGTGCTATTACAGATTTTCGAAATTTTCTCGATAGTAGGAATGGGATCTTTTAGCCATCTTTGATATGTACTGGGGGCTTTATTTACTTATTATCACGGTTCAAAAGTGGCGGGCAAAATAATTCCTACAAACACCGGACCAGTACGCGTGTTCGGCGCAGCCGAAGATTACCGACAATTGCCGAATGGGGGGAGCCGGTCGTAAATCCAGGCGGCGCAAAAATTGAAATGTGCATAAAAGTACAAATTAAAGGTTATCGCTCTTTGCTCCAAAACTGCAGGAAAACAATTAGAAAATTCTATGTAACTAGTGAACGTAGTCCTCAATTCACAATCGTCGCCCCGTATTGTGCTGATTACCATTTCAACGAATATAGAATAAACGTAAATTAATTAATAATGACAACGAAAAATCCATTACTGTTTAAATAAAACTAATGTAACTAACTTGCGTAATGTGTGTTATGTGATGAATGGACGCTTTTTTTACATGCAAGTAATTTGAAAACCCACAAAATGTATTCGCATTATAATCGTAATATGGAGAAAGGTGATTACTATTTGTTTTTAAACATTTACCCCTTTAAATGGGTGAGCTAATTAGTAATTACTCGGTCGTTAGCTGCATGAATGAAAAATGATTCACCGTATAGTTAAGTGACAATGGTAAGTGAAAGAATTCCGTGATATTGTCTATTTGTCTAGATTTTGATGAAACGGTCTCTCGGTATGGCGGTGAGTGGAGATAACGGTCCTGGGCGGGGCTCTAGCGGCGGCTCCACACACTAGCGCTAGGCGAGGCGAGTACAGCCAGAACGAGAGTGACAGAGATAGCCGACATTTCCCCGCTAGTCTCCCTCATTCGCCGGTCGCATTTCGGGCGCAACAGGTGTCGTTGGCGCGCTCCTGTCAGATCACCTGTACTAACATATTTGACATAAAAGTCCCAGTGCGAACTTGCTAAACATGTTATAAGTGCATCCTTCACCCCGCACCCGGCTTCAGAGGAAACTGCGGCCTTTGACCCTTTAAACCGACATTTGACAGATACGTTGACCGCCGGGGCGTGTTTCATTCAACTTTTCCAGTTATTTATTTAGTGTTGTGAATTGTTTAGAATTCAGTGGAATATTAGAAGTGCGCGCGTGCCGTAAATGCGCGGACCCACGCACGTTGATAGATTATTCTAGTTGAGTTGTGTTGTGAATTGTGCCCTTCTTGAGAGAATCCGGAATCCCGACGCCTCCGACATGGAGACGTTCTATGACAACGCATCCATTGACCTGAAGGAACTGTGGGACTCAGATTTGGATCCGGTGAGTGTAAAATTTAACATTTAACTCGATACGGCGAGCGTACAATAACACTCCGGCGCTGGCGTCGCGGTGCTCCCGTCAACAAAATATTCATCACGAAACTTTAACACGGTTTTTTGCTATCAATTATGTCAGTAATAAAAATAATTTATCATTACACGTCTTAAAAACATACTGATAACAGAAACTTCCAAATTTATCGAAACGAAACGAGTGTTTGTAAATTTAATCTAATACAACTGAAGCAATGAAAATTGATAAGGCCAAAATAATAACAGTTTTTCCGTGTTTTTGTCTATCGGGATTCCCATATTCCGAATGGTAAATAAACGCTAAAGATTCAAAACATGCCATCGGCTTAGTCAATAGTCAGTGCTCAGTAAAATTCTCTCATGAACGATAAACAGATTTCCCAGCGCGCGTTCTAATTGGATTGTGTGAATAATATGTATATTAGGTACTTTATACTTATACTTCGTTTTCATAATATACTAATCACAAATCCGTTTGTTTGCTTATTTGATTTAAAACACTCACATTCGTATACCACGCCGTGTTTTGTATACCACTAAAATAACGTGTTTTAAAATAAAAATATAAGTAATTTATTTACTTGAAGAATACCCGTCCAATACAACTGGAATAAATAATGCATTAGTAATACATTATTTATTTGTTGTTTGCCTTTACAAATAAAAATTAATAAAATCCAACTAGAATCAACTAAGTTGTTAAAGTAATAAAGTTCAACGCTCGAAAAAAACCGCTATGCTGTTTTTATAAGGCATGTGGATGTGAGCACTTTGACTACCGCTTTTTACTCAAATAATGTATTTCCGTCAATTAAAACTATCTCGATTATCAGTATATGAGGTACCGGGTTCGATTTCTACCAAGCATGCAATATAAGTCCATATATTTAAAAGTTTTACGGTTGGTAAATGTTTCTTTAAGGTGTGTTTTTTCTCATCTAAATTGAGATAATATAGAAGTCTAGGTTTTTACTGGGCTTATGACTTGTTATTGGCTGGTTGATCAGTTTACACACTATAAAATACATATTTATATCAATACAGTAACTAACTATAGTCTCTGAAAAAAAAAATCTTCCTTTAACGTAACAAATTATCTAGTAACGCTAATCGGTAAACTAATGCGATGCTTTATGCACCATTAAGTGCGGATAAACCTAAGAAGATGAAACCAATCAAGGAAGTAAGATTTGATCAAAACTTTATAAATTTGCATTTCTAAAAAAAACAATTACACTTACCCTATATCATTTTTTTTATGAAGAATAAACTCTCATAAAAAATGATAAAAATGGATAGAGTACATCAATGTGTTGTTTTAAATGCTATATTATTTATGTTTAAAGCATTAATTTGTGGTCAAACATTTTGTACTTATTTGTATATAACTACTTATCGTCTTTTTATGTCTACCGGTTTCGAGACGCTTTCATCTTTACCAAGTGTATTTTAGTATTTGCATGTTTGTGCAGTGAGTGTACAGACGAAGAGACGGGTACTTCTCGAAACTGGTAGACATAAAAATACGATAAGTGTTTAAATAGTCATATTTACTAACCTTAGTTATCTTAAATACTATTTAAATATGTATATTTGCTATACCTAAATATTTTTAAACTTTTTCTTTCGCCTATTAGAACTACCACCTATCTAATTATATTTTTGATGACTTCATAACACCTAAGATTATCTCGGCCCTGATTTAAATCAATGGGATGTTTACATAGTTATCTGCGACTGTCTATAGAGAAAAACTGATATTTGTGTACGAAAATTAGTATATTTGCTTTAACATTTAAAGTATTTTCGCCGGTAACCTATAATTGCTCATGTTTAAAAGAAAATTTTGTATGAAAATTCTGCTTTTCATACAGAAAACTTTATTTTATTTTGTAGATAAAATTGAAGATAAATGTAAACTTCCCATTGTAATTGGGGCCCTCGTTCGAGATAGGAGAAAGCATTGTTATTTATTTGCTAATAAAATTTAAAGCTGATAATAATTCCTTATTCTGTTATTACTTGATTAAGTAAATAATTAGTTATAAACGTAATATTATAAAAGTTAACTGGTACTTATAAATATTTTTTTCACGTGAGAAACGAATGTTATGATTACATTATTTGGGTTTTAAATTTAGGTTATTATTATAATGCCTACCTTTCTTCCTCGCACTATTCGTTTTAGATACAAATTAAAATCATAAGTACCTATGTAATAAAAAAAAGAAAAATGACATTTTATTTTTAAATGTTTTTGTAATTGAAGGAACCAAAAATCGATGATAATGTACTGCTTACTCAGAGTTTTGTTTTTATATTTGTTTTCAACGTTATGTAACAATGTAACAATAAAACATTACGTAACATATTTTTTAAACATTAATTTCAAATATATAATTGAATCGGCTTGTGGTTCCTTGATTAGTATTGCGGATTTACGGATCAGAGATCCGAGGTTAGAGCCCCACTATATCCCAACTTGATTCCCATTTTAATAATAGTGAGTTATTTAAAACTCGTTGAAAATGCCCCAAAAATTGTAAATCATGAAAATAAAAAGAACGCATACATTTCGTTTTATCTTTAAAAAAATAAATTATAAGAAGTATTTAGTATTATACGAAATTCATTAATTTAGTATATTATTAATTCAATATTTTTTATATTTATCTTCGTATTTTTATATCGGTGGACTAAAGAGGTTAAAATTATAATGAATATCTAAACAGTGGTCTCTTTCTGTTAAAATTGACAAGATATGTTGCATGAAAAAAGTAAGCATTTGGCCCATGTTAACTGACTCTGTGGCCGTTTCACGCCACAGCAAAAATCCACGCGGCCCAATAATATAAATCGACTTTTATCGTACAATAATCAATTTTTAAATAATTGTATTTATTAATTGCCAGGTAAACGCACTGACCAATAACACCACAAGGCCGACTAAACTCCACTCGATTTCCCGTAGCAAATTTTTCACCCGCGAGCACACTAAACGAATAAAACGAAAAAAATATTTTTTCATATTTTTTTATTTTATTTCATCGGAAAGCCAACAGACATTTATAAGATACAATTATACCATAAATACATATCATAAAGTCCAATTAGAGGCTTCCACATAATATTGTTATTGTAAATGTTGTCACATAAAAATTTTACATAACATAAATTAACTAATCGTACACAACTTAACATAATATTACTAGAAATGTAAATGTAATTCTTATTATTCAAAATATATCTACTTTTGAATATTGGTCACACAGTTGCACATTATGATATATAATACAAATATAGTTGACCATACAGTGTACATTTATAATGTGCCTACATACAGAACTGCACATAACCTGCATAATATAGGCTGCGGATTCAAGGCGCAACATCATAACTTCAATTATTTTTGGAAATTTCAATTTTAAAGGTTAAAGATATGTTATTAATATCAATACAATTTAATTTCTGAGTAAACATATTGCAGGTTCTATTTACAAATGAATTTTGAAAATATTTAGTAAAAAATTTAGAAATTTTAAAAAGAGATTGGTTTCTGGTCTGCGTTACTGGGACTCTAAAATTAATAGGTGATAGGATCTTAAGGCAATCTATAATTTATTCAAAGTTTTATACACAAAAATGGCGTCAGCCATAATGATAAATAAGTATCCACTCGCCCTAATTTTACCGGATCGTGACCGGTCGGGTGGATTGGCACGATACATGTGAAATGGGCTTTTCAGAGGTGAGTATTAAAATACACACTCAGATAGCTTAGAATTAAAATGCAAAGAGGGTATAGGATTAGAAATCACACTTACATATATGGTTTCGAATTGAGTACACGGAAGGGTAAACATTAAAATACCCATTAAGTTGGTTTAGAACTTAAATTTGTTCTTCGGAAATTTGATTTCTCGTGATGTAGAATCATCTAAAAGGTAATTTGATTACATCCGCCTGCAGGTTTGCGGTTTCGTCATCTTAGATAGTAATCCTGTAACGGTTTTTTTATTGCTTGGAATAAGGAATCTAACCTTTCGCGGTTTTGAAATGTTTTTCCAGGAATGCGAATGCAATACATCGCTAGCTCAAAGCAGCAGTGAGATATCTCTGAAAAACATATTCTCAGATAATCGGACTTTGTGGTGTGCGAAGGGTCTGACTGAATTAAATCATTTGAAGTATATTTTGTATCCTATATTTTCACATAGTTTAACGATCTAACTTCTAAATGTTATTATTTGACAACATTCATTTATTTAATTTATTAACATATTTGCACGTGTAAGAATACCAAAATCAGAAATTTCGGTTTTGGTATGTGTATTGTAATCTTAGAGTAATAACACGTCACTGGTTAATAGAGTCGCCCATACGGACAAAATTCGTTATATTTATTTATTTATTCATATTTTTCTCTTACAAACTATAATTAATAATAAAAATAATGTCTCCTCACTGGGGTGTGCCGAGGACACTTAACAATCTACTTTTTTGAAATGTTTTTACATTAGAGAATAAAGAATGAAGACTAACTTAATAAACAGACATAATCAACAAAATATTCACAGTTTTAAAAACTAGGTATATATGTACATCTATATTATTTATATTACAAAACGCACAATAAAAATAACAAAAACCTGACATAAGCTATACACTTGTGAAGCGGTTGATTCAATATTGGTTTGGGCGAATGAGACAATCCATTTTGCCATTTTTTTATAGCCTTTTTAAACATTTTCTCGTTACTAATTGTTTTAATATAATCATCATCTACGAAGTTAGCTACAGTTTACAGCAATACAACAGGCCGTAAGTACTCCGGTCGAGAATTACAAGCGCAAACCGAAACCTTCTGATACAGGTTTGTTGTTAAACTAAAAACCGAACTAAAAATTTAAAACGCGTTTGTTTTAAAGGGCTTCTCTAGTGAATTATTACTCTGTGATTGTAATAGTATGCATAAAGTAGATATACGCTATCAATACGCATTGGTAGCGTATATCATCTCAAAACCGGTGCTTAGGTGCAGTGGTTAGAGTCCAGTCTTTTACAAAATGATCAAATTTCCGCGCACGCGCATTGAAGTTCATAACGTCATATTGTTCTACAAGACTCACAGAGATAAAAGCATCCAACTTGAGTAATGCAAAGAAAAAACGACTCGAATAACGTAAGGCATAAAGTTTTAAATAGCGTCTTATTGAAATTTAACCAAAATTTTAGAACATCTCGAGTTTAAGGTACTGTCCAAATGCTTACAGCTTCACCGATAGACGCGCCTGCTCCCGTGCTCCGTTAATTTATATGTGACAAACTTTTAATTATTACTACATATAATGGAAAACTTGCATAGGATTTCATAATAAAATCTCAAGCGTACTTTACAAAAGTGATTCTATGCAATATTTATTTTAATTAGATATCTACCCATATGCACTGTCACACCCACTTAATGTAAAAACATGATTATTTTTTGCCAGCATCACTACTGATAATATTCACCGCACGCGCCTGGTATTGTGGTGTATTTTTTATAACTTTTCAAATCCTCCCGCTGACAAGTGTCTAAAATTGAAGGTTAGCGGGTTATTCCTTTAAAAATATAAAAAAATAATTGGTAGGTAATAATTATGTAAGATGTTCCATATTATCTTTTGGATGTCAATCCACGATGAAATCCTGTCGCGAATCGAACCTCATATCCACGAGTTTATCTTTATAATCCGGTAGATAAACGCGCTAACCTCTACACCACAAGGCTATTATATAGCCATTAATTATCTTCTTGCTACCTGACGCGTGTTTACCATTATACATTTTATATTTTATTCAAATTTTGTAATTTGTTTGTACTTTATTTTAGTGAGTTATAAAATATAATATACATTAAGTATAAATCAAAATGCTAGCGTTAAAGTTAAAATCATTTTAGTGTTTTTCCATTGGAAAAAAACTGTGTGCATATTCATTAATCAAGGAAAATACAAAGTTTACCAATATTCAGAATCTTACCGAAAACCTTTTTAATATCTCGCGAAAACATTGAAAAAACTACGAATAATATTTAAATTTTACTGTTTCTAGATATACTGATTTATTGTATGTGTAATCGAGTGATTTGTCTATTGATTTATTTAATACTTCTCAGGAATACATCATATAATTGAATTATCAACTGGGAAAACCCGTGCCGAGGACTTTTTGCAATTTTAGTTTAGATATTTTACATAATGAATTATTTAAGACTAATGGATTGCCTACTGGTAGTGATATTTAATTTTTTTTACAAGATAGCAAACGCTATCTTGTAAAACAATACCTCTCACTTAATAAGAAGTAGATATTAGGTATGAATTAATTCATAATGAACAATCTTACTGTTTTTTTTTTCTCTAACTCTCTTAAGCATAATCGGCCTAGATTTTTACATTAAAAAAGTATGTATTTTTGAAGTGAGACCTAATTAAATGGTCATTAAAAAATACAATACGAGGCAGCCTTATCTCCACTCGATTACCCTGTTCAGAATTATTGCCTGAAAGTAGCCATCAAGTCGAAAATACTCGTCCAGGATTTTGGTTCTATTTCACAATCAAAACTGTATTCTTAATGGATGTCTGTGTCTGGGAAATGGTCATTAATTTTGTTTTATTTTTTAAATTTACCTGTGCATTGTGCATTTTTACTTAATGATTATATCGTGTAGGTGATTTTTTGCGTGTCTCGCGTTAAGCGTAGTTTAACCAACATAATATGGGCATGACTTGACGGTGAAATTTCAATACAACCTATCATAATTAATAAACTGTCGCATTTATTATCTTAAAAGAACGAATACTCATTTTACCAGTTATTACCAATGTACATACTTAGTAATTCATTATAAAAATGATATATATACAGGTAGCATTAAACTATTACGAAATAAAGGGTTTATTTTATTAATAGTTTTGCTGCACCCAGTATTATGTAACTTTAATTGAACTGAACATTGTTATCATGTGTTATTTTACTCTCGAGTATTAATCAATAATTAAATAACACTCGATAGAGGTCACTTGTGGATTTTTAGATATCAATTCATAAGTACGACGATTATTTCGCTTTGACCTTTCGTAATGTTTACTCAAAATCACAATACGTATCATGAGATATTTTAGTTCTGAATATTACAGCGGATACACCTAATAAAAACGTGGTCTATATCAGTACCTCGTCCCGTTTTTTGACCCCCAAAAACATGATAATGGTCTCCAATTACCGAAGTATATTTTCAAATATTTGTTATCTTCAACCTCTGAAACATATTCATCAAGTACTTCGGTAATGTGATGGCAAAAGGGTAAATCTGTTATTTAAATAAGGGGTTAAGCTGTTATTTTTACGCTTTAAGCTGTGACAGGAGGAATTGTTTGCTAGTCCTGTACAGTTATGAAAATGACAGATATACTCCTCTGCCATCTCACTACCGACGCAATGTAAAATATTAAATAAAACTCCGAACGTTGTCAATGGTCCGACCAATGAGTTAATAATATTTCAATATGGTGATGATTCTTGATTAACCATTTTTACAATTATTTTTTTTTAATCATCCCGCATTTTCTGTTTTTTACCGAATTATTTTTCCCATCAAGTATTTTTTTTTAAATTTATTTATTTTATTCACAATATATTTATGTAACCTTTATAAAGACACAAATCCTAACTCCACGGAATCAATGCCCTCCTTGAGTTGGGGCGAATATAATATGCATAACACTTTAACAACATACGTATTACCGTATACATTGTGCAGAACAAAAACATAATTAAAAACACATGGCATATTAACATATAAAAGAACATACAATGAATAAATAGTTTAAGTACATGAAAAAAAAAATCCAACTCAAATGTTTGAAAAACCATCAAGGAGTTTCTCACTCAAATCCCTCCCGCTAAGTAAGCTCCAGTCCCGAAACTTTTTTTGAAAGTAGATTTTGTCATTCAGAGCCTAATATAGGGATTCAAAACTCTTAAAAGTTTAAAAATGTGAACTTGAATGTCTTATATTTATATAATTAATACTTACAAAACATTATTTTTATTAAAAAACATTCTTGCCTCCACATACATCTTTAATTCTCTCATGTTTGTAATGAATTAATTGATTATTGTTGAATGCAATTATTTTGCTTACATAACTACTCGTATTAATTATCTTTGATTACCCTTTATTTGTTTTGTCAATAATTTATTTAATTATTTTTACAGGTATGACTAATTTGTGTTCATTTTGCTTTGACTCACAAGTAATAAAACATTGGTACGATATATATGATTTTAATACGTACCGCCTACGCCTACCCCATCAGATGTTTTCTTTAACTCACCCGAATATTTTTGTTGATTTTGACTCACCTTATTACTAACAACTAACAACCTTTTTAGTAATTGTTTCGTTAACATTTATAAATAGCTGTTTAGAATTAAAGTTGGATAATTGCCATTTTAGTCATGTACGATAGGGTGGGCTGATACTATTTTTTTACGAGTTTTGAAATAAAAGGGGTCTAAAAAGTTGCCTTTTGGATTACTTGGAATGAAAAAAATTTCAAAAAAAATATTCGATACTACTTTTGGCCCTCAACCAGAGCTTTAAGTCTTCGAAAAAGTCGATTTTTTGCGCTAAACCGGCTGTCATTTCGTATTTAGGTAAGAAAATCAATTTAATTAAATTTTATAATGTGCATTAAACCTTATTAAATAAGCATCTAAGCGCGTGAGTTACACTTTGTTTTGTGATAAATGGGTAGCATTGTTTTAATAAGTCATTGTTTTCGTCAATATTAGCCAGGCGCTCAACGGAATCAGTTCCACGGAGTGTAAACTTTTTGCATTTTGGTAGTTGTAAAACGTGTTCGAATTTGTAATGAGATTAAATTATATCTTTACTAAAAAAAAAAAAAATTTATCAATATAGATAAATTACAAAATATTCAGACACTGATAAACTTCAAACCTCGGTTGACTGCTAAAAGAAGTATGAAATATATTTTTTAATAATTTTCACTTTCAATGTGATTCAAAATGCAACCTTTTAGACCCCTTTCACTTTGGTGTCTAAAAAAATAAAAAACTTCATACATTATCGGCCCACTCTTATGTACGAGTACGCTTTTTACACATTTCATTTACTATAACTGATATTAGAGATCATTCCAAGATAAAGTTTGGTCACAATTTAAAACCAAATGGTATGTCGTTTATACCTTACCTATTTATGCGTACATAGGGATGAGTAATGCGAAACCTTTGAAAGCTAATACTTTCTCTACAATAGAAAAGTAGTTTGATTCTAGAAAGCTTATTTTTCATACCATCAATGACCAATGAAATGGAACATCACACTAATGTTCATTATTTTCAGGTACTAATTACCTTTTCGTTTGTTATTATTCTGTTTATTTATGTTCTTATGATCGTTTACAAATTTCTTATGATGGTACTAGGCCAAATATTTTAATTTACTAGGTGCTGAAAGAAACGACAACAGTAAATCATCGAGTGTGAAACGCTTACGGTTTGAGACTTATTCTGTATGTTAAAAGAAAACTGAGAGAACTCTTCGAACCTCTATCACAGCATAGGCTATCGTTCTCTTCGTTCTAGTAACAAGACTCTTTCAATATCCATTCACCGCTCTATTTTTTTGCCTCCTCTTTCACAGTAGTGGTTACTCGATTGTGGAATAATCTACCCTCTAACGTCAGAGACGCCCTTTACTGTATAAAATGTCACTTCCTGAATATTTTAGTTTTTCCTTTCTCCTCCCTCTTTCCTTACCTCTTTGCACCTCCTATTTTTTTTAACTTTAATATTTACGTTCTTATTATTAACCCAAATATTTCGATTTTGGGGGCATTTTCAACGAGTTGAATGGAAATCAAGTTGGGGTAGAGTAGCGTTCGAACCTCGAACCTCTGATCCGTGAGTCCGCAACACTAGCCACGGGACCACAACCCGATTAGATATCTTCATAGTATAGTGTAGATATTTAGTAATTTTTTTTCTTTTTAAAAATAATATGTACTATATGATATAATGGTATTCGTAGTATGTGATATTTCCCAATGTGTTGGTGTTCAAAACTTTAACCCCAGATATTTCTACTTTTTGTTTTTGTCACAAAACGCTCATGTCACATCCACTCATGTCTTTTTTTATCTATGTCGTTCCCTTATCAATATTGTCAATGGTGCAAAAAGTACTAAAATAGTGTTAAAAATTCAGCGTTATATAATTTACAACTGAAGACTAGTCTAAGTGTTCGTAGGTAAAATAATAAGTACCAATACAAATCGTTAATTTTAGATACTGCAAATTATTGTGAGTAAAGAACACGTTCTAGTGCGTACTTGACTGAAAATGGCTGTCTTGACTTACATACTACCCTGATACTATTTTATTTTTTTTGTTGAAAGCAACGCAGTCATAGTAATAAACAATACATACGAAAAAACAACCAATAACAAGACCAATTACGGGTTTCATATAGGAACAAAAATATAAAAAACAAAACGTACAGTTCGCTAGGGGTGAAATTAAGTGAGGTGGGAAAATAGGGAAGGAAGAGAAGAGAAGAAAGAAGAAGAAATCGGAAGTAAATATAAAACAATGAAAAAATAAATAAAAATGATTATAAATATACACATACAACATACATACATATACATACACATTACATACACACATCCATATATATATACACAAGTGTTCTTTGAACTCTGTCACATCCGAAATCACAATGATCAGTATGGGTAAAAAGACATATTAATAATAATAATAATAATGTTTGGATAATTTATACAGCGCCATTTTTGTGAAAATCACCTCAAGGGCGCTGTACAATAAATAAATATCCCAACACGTCTTACAGCTACAGAGCGCATGGACGGTTGGGATTTTAGTTCCACGTCTCCAATTATGATATATATGAGCTAGATTACAGAACGTCTTGCAGCTACAGAGCGCATGGACAATAAGAAATCTAGCCCCTATTTACATTTTAACTTTTAATTTTTTTATTTGACAATGAAGTTACGAGTGTAAGTGATAGTTTAAAAACGAAATAAAAAGCAAATTTATAAAAATTTGAATTTAGATAACAACAAGTCTTGCAGCTACTGAGCGCATGGACGGTTGAAATTCTAGACCCCATTTACTAAATTTAGATATTTGATAGTTGATAACATTTACATAATATGATAAAAATAACATAATAGCTAACATCACAAAAAGTCTTTAAAACGCATCGACAAATAGAATTTCAACAACATAAGAATGATTTTAAAAAGTTAATAATAAAAAATAATTTTAAAAAACGCAATAATAATACATTGAGCAAAGAACTAGTAAGTATGGCAATTAAGTGAACAGCACAAAAAGTAAAATATAAAAAAACGAAATAAAGATCGCATTCCTTAACTTATTATTAAGGTTAATAAGACAATAGACGATACTCAAACTCGTCCCTGTTTTATTTTCGTGTGCAGTAAACAGGATCTATTGTCTTCTTCCCAGTAAATAACTGTAAAAACACTTGGTTCACGTTTGGCTGTTCCCTGGGAGATTATAGTAGAAACGCATCTGTGTGCGTAGTGTAGAGTGTAGGTACCAAGGAATATATCCGCTTCTTTTTAATTTTGTTTGTTATTACTATACGCATGTTTCTCGATTAAAATTTCTGATTATTATTATTTAACTTTGATTAAGATGTCAGATAAACTTGTGTATTACTTTTGATATTCTAGTAATTTTACGAGATACAGGAAAAAAGGTATCATTTGTATTTTTAAATGAACATAGATAGGTAGCACTATATCATACAGAAATCGTTTTATAATAAATAGTTAAATTTCGGCACTTGATCTTCACAAATAAACACTTTTAACAGAAGCACAGTTATAAAATCACGAGATTTTGTGGCGTTTGAATATATTTTGGTTAGGTTAAGTTAGAACAAAGCGTTGAATATAATAACGTTTATAAAACAATTCTTTAAATTAATTATCTCACTCTTTGTTTATACAATGTCCACACCTAAGCGACTTAACTCAATGTTTATAACAATTTAACACATATTTGTGGATTTTAAACTAAAGTTGCAGATAGGAACTATATTTCACACCCAGCCCGCTCGGAGGCTGGGTATGAACATTAGCAATATTAGCATATTAAAAAAAATATTTAGAACCAAGATTTTTAAAAAAAATAAAATATTTAAAAAAACAAATGGTTGCTTACTTCTGCAAGGGAGAAGTGAGGGCAGAGCTGCGCAGTATCAAATTCCCCCCTCCCCCCTCCTCGTCTCGCCCCTGCAGAAGTAAGCAACCATTTGCTTTTTTTCATATTTAATTTTTTTAAATTTTATTATTTCTAAAAAAATATTTTAATGTTCCAATATGTCTTCTTGCTCATACTGATCATTGTGGTTTCGGATGTGACGGGGTTTAAAGAACACCCTGTATACATACATATACATACACACATGAACATATACGCATACACAAATGCAAATACAGACGCATATGTATGTCCATGTGTGTATGCGTACATGTACATATATATAATCAATAATAAAATATTAAAAACTAATAAATAAAACTTAAAAAAAAAAAAACTAAAAACTTTGGTCTTCTGACGTCTCTATCGTAATTTTGATATGTTTTTTTAAAACAGAATTTTCTTTCGTTGAAAAGATCTATCGTGCTAAATTTTTTATCGTATGACGAGTATACTCGATGAATGTATTTATTTTTACTATGCAGATATAAAAGCCTACTGGAAAATATATTGCTATACGAAATAATTAATTACGTGCTACCTATCGAATATGGAATCTAATGATAAAAATTGGATTTGTCATGGAGTAATTTTATAATTTGGATTCGACTGGTATTTATAGATTTAGTATGTAGGCACATAGTATCTGTCTCGGGTATAGTTATTTCGAATATTCAAGGTTGCTTGTGTTAGGAGTATAGGGGATTAATACCTACGTAATTAAGATAAAACAGTATTTTTGTTTGCTGTTTCTAAGCGGTAACTTAATTACTCACTCAAAACGATAGTTGTTTTTACCAGGTGTGGCTTAAGTACAGAATTTTTTAAAAAGGCACATTTTATAGGTCGAAACTCGTACTTGATTAATTTTAAAGGAAATTTCCCCCCAAACATTAAAAAAAAAAAACAATTATAATTTATATTCCCTTTCCGAACAAAACAATGCATAGGGCACTGCATTGGTACACCAATCGTAGTGTATCTTGATAATTTTTGTTACATGAAGGTAAGATGGTAAGTCGTACGCTTCAGGTTCCAGTCCAGGGACTATAAAATATTCTAAAATTTCATGCCAACCACGTCGGGAATCGAACCCGAGACCTCTTGCATGGCAGGCAAATGCGTTGTCAACTACACCACGAGTGTAAAAATGTAAAAATAAAATGTTGTGTCCGTTTTTTTCCGATTTAAAAATGCGCACCAAAAGTAAAATAAACAGCTAAAGGTTATAAATCATTCGAAAGACAATTTTATGCTCTACAAGATGTTGTGTTTGCTTTTACGTTACATATATTATTATTTTATTACATTACGATCCTTCAAAGTGGAACGTAAAGTAGACGTAAGTGAGCATTTTCGATACCTACTCCTGTTCGCGTTCAATCGAAGGAATAAAGGAGAATACGTTATAACGGTCTCAACTTATGTTTACACCCATACTTAAGGAAAAGTATTATAGTCGTTTTTTTAATATCTACCCCAATACCTTTTCTTCATTATTTTAAACACGTTAGTCAATAATGTATTCTCCTTTATACCCTCGGTTAAACGCGAACAGTAGGAGGTGTCGAAAATACTCACTTTCGTCAACTTGACATTCCATTTTGAAGGCTTACAATCAATAAAATAATATATGTACCCAATATCTTGTACAGCAGAAAATTTTCTTTCAAATGACGTATAACCTTTACCATTTCGTTTTGCTTTCGGTGCTCATTTTTAAATTTGTAAAAAAACAACATTACAATTTTTAAAATTATTTTCAAATATGTGTACACGCAGTTAAGTATTCTTTCATCATCTAGGCACATAAAATCCTCTAATCTTTTTTTTAATGATACGTTTTGTTTACATTTTATTAAACCGAATGTAGAAAATTTTGTTATTAAAAATGACAAGAACCTAATCAAAACAACACAATTCAAATTAAAAAACGATTATTTTACACCCAAAAACATAAATGAACGAGCTTGGGAGTTGTGCGTTTTAAAATATTTTTTGTCTGGTCTCCATATTATGATGTTCCCATCAAGAATATTCAATCAGTTCAACATCGATTTTTAAGAAAGATAGGATGGAGGTTGGGCTTATCCAGAGACCTATATACGCATAATGAGTTAGAAACTACTTTAAATATATCTTCTCTTCAAGACCGTCGAAATAAATCCGACCTTATAGTCCTATTTAAAATTTTCAACTCACTCTTTGATGCGCCTGAACTACTGAGCTTAATAAAATTCAATATCCCTACTAGAAACCTCAGACAAAACTTACTCTTTCATACCGATAACCATAGAACTAACTATGGTTTTCATTCCCCTATGCCCAGAATTCTTAGGTCTGCCAACAAACATACCAGTCCTGATTTCTTTGATAGCAAGTTGTCTTCTTTCAAACGATCACTGAATCAAATTCAATTATAAACACCTCTCTCCCGCTTCCACTCCCACAAAGTCTACTATAAACCACTGAGTCTTTCTAATTTTGTTATAATAATTGTCTATGTATAAATGTGTTCATAAAAATGCCCATTGGGCGTATATATAAATAAATAAATAAATAATATTTTGGGTTTGTCATGTAGGTACGTAATTTAATTAAAACAAGTGAGTGGGTACGTGGGTAGTGGGTGCATCCCGTTTTTCATCGATAAAATAATATTCTGCCTAAATGTTCAATTATCCCGGGACTTTTGTTATCTACCTATTTTATTATTATTCCTAAGATTTGTGTTCTGGTAAAAACGTAGATTAGATAATACTTTATCAAATAATCCGTTAAGTGCCACCACTGTTATTTCAAAATATAGAAATGTACCATAGTACAATCTTCCCTTTCCACGCACAATAAACAAATCATTTATCGCAAAATGTTCGAAAATGATCATTCATTTTCAAGGATCTTTACAATTCAATTTATATTGATAAAATATACTTATATTTTCTATGCTTTTTTTTATCTATACATATTAGTACTTGGAGCACTGTTACCTTCTGCGAGAAATTGAATCTAAGAATGGTTTCTTACACGCGGTAAAAATTGGAGCATTTAATTGTAAAGCGAAATATCTCGAACATGTACGAAAAATTAGTTAAAATGAACTAATTTGAATTACACATTTTTTTTCGTGCATTTTGAAACTCAATTTAAAGAAATAACGCGTATTATTTTATTGGTTCGTTGAAAATAAATTGCGATTTGGCAATAAGCCCGCCAATGTACAAACAAATTACTTTATATAGTTGTTACTCATATTATTTATATTCGTATGTATTACATTACTTTATAATTGTTTTTTATTATATATTTTATTATATTATTGATGTTTATGTAACATTATACAGGTGTTCTTTAAATCCTGTCACATCCGAAGCCACGATGATCAGTATAGGCAAGAAGACATATTAGCATATTAAAAAATTGGCGGCCTCCGTGGTATAGTGGTCAAGACGCTTGACTCACGCACGGAAGGTTCCGGGTTCGATTCCCGGTGAGAACACAAAAATTAAAAATGTGATTTTTCTCAAGCCTGGGTGCTCTGTGATGTAATTCACCACTGTAATTAGGCCTCCTGGCCTGTTGTGGTGCAAAAAAAATGTTAAAAAAAATATATATATTTAGAACGAAGAAAATTTAAAAAAATAAAATATTTAAAAAAATAAATGGTTGCCTACTTCTGCAGGGAAGAAGCGAGGGGGGCGCGGCCGTGCGGTTGACAGTGGACCAGGCTCCCCCCTAGTAGACAACCATTTGTTTTTTATTTATCTTTTATTTTTTAAGATTTTAGTCATTCTAAAAATTTATTTTAATGTGCCAATATGTCTTCTTGCTCATACTGATCATCGTGGTATTGGATGTGACAGGGTTTAAAGAACACCCTGTATATTCTTAGCACAAATATATACTTTATATTTATATAATAATGATTATTTAGTTCTTACGTTTGATAAGCTATGCATTTATTATAATTAAGTAGTTTTAGTTTTTTTTTTGTTTTATTGTCATGTAAGTACAGAACTACTTATACTTTATTTATTTATTTAAATCTTAAAGTAGGGCACACATACCATACATATTGTTATGTGTGTTCTAATAATAACATTGCAAATATATTTAAATTATAAATTGTTTATCACATATGTCTTGACCATTATTTTAAATTTTGATATGTTTTTTTCTTCATAAATATTTTTTTCCATTTCGTAATACTTTTTAATTGCTTTAAATAAAATTGAATTTTGTGACTTTGCCTTTTTCCTAAATGGAAGTCTAATTTTGTTCTTTTCTCTAGTATTGTGATCGTGTTCATGCTGGTTCCGATCAATTTTTTTCCAAAATTCTGTTTTTTTATTAGAGTTTATAATTTTATGAACAAATATCATTGTATTGTAAAATATTCTTTGTTTATATGTTAATAATTTCATATATAAAAAATCTCCATCTTAGAACAGGCTGAGCCATGTTAGATGGAGACTATCCTAACCAGAGGACGCTCCATGTTCATTTTGTTATTCACTACTTTTATATAGATTCCCTGGTATTAAATATGTATTTATTTATGCAATAAATTTGTAAATAAATAATAAATAAACGAATTGTTAAAAATATTTTGTATGTTTATCATGTCGAAAATCTACCTTATCTTTGATCAAAAGTAAAACGAGTTGGATGCGAATTTCACTTTTAGATGATTGTTCATCAATCTTTAGACGGTTGTCAGTTGGCGAGTTTACTATTGCGGAGAAATGCTTATTACAAAGGTTAAATTATTTTCTTTATTTTTTTGTTAGTGAAATGACTGGATGTTTTCGCTAGTTTTCTCCAAATTTGTCTCAAAGCCAACGGTAAGTTAGGTATCTAGTCTAAATCAGGGGTCGGAGACCTTTCTTAGAAAGGGTCGGAAGCAGTAAATTATTCAATATGCAATAGTTGGATGGGGAGGGGCTTTCAACGCTCACCTTAGACCCCCAAATGTATTACAAAAAACAATTATTCAAATATTACTATGTAAACTGTTCTTCTGAACTAACGAACTTTTCAGTGAGTTTAATGTTTTAAGAGTGCAGGATGTTTACGGAAAGTGTTGTATGCATCAGGTGCATCAGGAGAGCCTCCTATTGGATCGTATTACGGGAAGGTTGAAAAGAGGATGCCTCGCTCTACAGATAATTACAACTACTGCGCCCAAACATCACCATACGTATATAGCAAGGAAGCTTAAAATAATAAAAGATGAATTAATTAATTACCAAAAACTTAAGAATAAATTAAAGAAAGCTGTCCTTACATCGTTAACATTAATTGTATTTTTACTATCAAATGTATGTAAGTATACTTGTAACGTATCTATTGTATAAGCAGTTATATGTGCATATTGTATACCTATATATTATATGCCTGTGATTTTTTTTTGTATTTTTTCTATTATGAATTAACAAATTACAACAGGGATGGAGAATACCTTAAAAAAGGGAATATGGAAGTCTAGGCATGTACAGGGCGTATGACCTGTCATTGGCTGGTTTAAGTGGCCACTTTACGCACTGTGCAACATTCACCATTTTGTCTCCATATTCCCTTATTTAAGGTATTCTCCATCCCTGCTGTAATATGTTAATCTTAATGACTCACATTTGGACAAACTCAAATATTATAATTATGAATTGTTTTTTTAATTATTTATGCGTTTTTGTTTTAATTTTATACTATTTTGTTCACTTGCTAAACACAAAAGCCTGTCTCTTTTTTGGCAAGTTCAACCTGAATCGTTCTTTTTTTAATTTCTTTATGCATGCTAATGGTAAGGTATAGAGAATTTACGAAAATGTTTTTTTTTTTGTAGATTAAAATTTTAAGTACAATTTTTGCTCGCGGATCGGTTGTAAAATAGGCATCGGACAAGAGTTGGCCCGTGGACCGTAGTTTTCCGATCCCTGTCCCTAAAGTAATGTAATGGTAAGCGTAGACTCAGAAATTACTTTATTCCCGTAAAGTTTACAATCTCACGCGCCGTTTTGTCGTTTGAATTTTGCCCGATTTCTTCAGCAAAAACTAAACAAAACCGTTTGAATTATTGTGAATTGTGACATTATGAACGAAGAGATTTGTAAGATTCAGAGATGTAACGGATCAAGTAAAAAGCCTTTGTTTTGTTGGCAAACATATTTCTGTCATTATTGGCGCCAAATTTGTAGAAATTCGTTTCAACAATCTTTGTATAAAATATATGAACGTTTTAAAAAATAAATATTTGTCTTTTTATGTTTTAGCCAAGTACTTCAATTGAGCCTTTTTAAACTATGTCGTGAATAAATGTATAACGGGTTTCGAACGTTCGAACCTCTAATCGTCGACACTATTACTAATAATAAAAATATATTTATTCCAAGAAAAATCGTAAATAGTTTACGTAGAATAGAAAACTTGATAATACACGGTTTTTCAGGGCCAGACCGCGAAACTTTAGAGGAACATTCTTCATGGTAAGCTTTTAAAAAAATCATTAAAAAAAAATTCAAAAAAGTAATTTTAAAAAAAAAATCTCAAAATGTAGTAAATCCTTAATTTCTCGGACAAGCAGTCCCTCCACAAAGCCCTACCCCTCTCCTACCCAGCCGTTTCCCTTGTCCGCGTCTGGTGCGTATAGCGTCGTTGGTCAAATACGTTTCTATCGCATTTTTTTTGTCGGGGAGGGGTAGGGGTTTGCGGAAGGGATGCTTGACCGAGAAATAAAAAAATCACTCCATTTTGAGATATTTTTATTTTTTTAAATTTTTGAAAATTTTATTTAGGATTGTTTTTAAAAGCTTACCATGGGGAATGTTCCTCTGAAGATTCGCGGTCTGGCCCTGAAAAACCGTCTATATCTCTTATTGTGTTTAATAATGAAGTTGTATTTCGCTATGAATGGGATAAATTATATGATTATTTTATATTTTTTAGTAATGGAAAATAAATTATTGAACAGTACGAATTATAAAATAAACCTTAATTTTTTGTTTTAATTCTTTTTCATCGTTGGGATTTCAGGAAATAATTTAATTTATCAAACATTTTTGAAAATGTTTTTTTAAATAAAAATAACTTTTTCCGTTACATTAGACAGCCAGCAGCATCTGCGCGCAATCAAATTTTTGTGGTTTTATCGCTTTCATGCTTCGTTATTAAAGTAAGTACCCCATTGTATCCGCTTCGGTAACATTACCTACAAAATATCCCGAAGAAATTATTATTAAACAGAAGTTTGATTTGAAAGCCATTTATTTAAATCGATAAAAGTATTATACAGGATGCGGCAGTGCTACCTCCCTAGTTTTGTAGGTGGGTAAATAAAAAGCTATTTGAGGTACAACAAATTTATTTTTATTTCCGAAAACTGCAATGCAGAAAATTTATCTTATACCGTTTTGAAAAAAACGTTAGACAAGTGATGTCCGTCATTGTCTTAATACTCCTGGGCCCCGATTACAAACGCCATCTTCATCGATGCATATCGAAACTGTATTTTAATTCTTTATTTTATTTTATTATAATTTAACGCTTTTACATACATAAAAGTTATATAAAACACGTTATATAAATAATATAAAACTTTAAAATAAAATGTAAAGAAATAAAAGATAGAACAGTGATAAGAAATATAGTTGGTATAAAAAAACACGAAGAAGCTGTAAAAGAGAGAATTTTTACAAGATAATAAAAAGAATAATAATTAGATAAACAAATAAAATACATACATTTGTTACGTAAAGAAATATAGTTTAGAGGTTTAAGCAGCTAGGTACATAATATTATAGTATAATATGAACAGAATATCAACTTCTATTTGTTATGGAACATATACATTGATTTTTAAAATTTACAAGACTCATGCTAAAGACATCGATGTTGTTAGCAAATTGGTTCGCAAGTACATGCATCCGTACTACTGGTGAATTTGCGCTGAAATAGGGAAATATAACTTTTTTTGCATTTTTAAAGTAATAAAGTTCTATGAAATACTATAAAGTAAAAACATTTTTTTTTGTCAAACATGTCGCGTTTTTCTAGTGACGTATTTAAAAAATAACAACGTTCGGGCAGGACAACGTCTGTCGGGTCAGACAGTGTACTTATTAAATCGAAACCTCAGTACGATCTCCTCAAAAGTTGACATGATCGAAGAGCGTGCATGAAAATACGAACCAAATTGGAAGAGGCTTATTTATTTTAAATTAAACGTATTTTACGTTATATCCTCTGCCTACCCCAAAGGAAAAATGGCACTTTTTTTTTAGTATTTGGTATCCATCACCGGAAATATGGATCCATGTTGATATTTGATTTTCTGATACTTCCGAAGATTTTATCGCCGCTAAAAACAATGGTTCATGAATAAAACTGCTAAGACTGATCGGTCCATCAACCCATAAATTGAATGAAGGAGGCTCAGCACAAGAGATAGCGCCTGATAAAAATAGCTCCGATATCTAGTGATTGAATACCTCCATCCTCCACCGGATAAGTGAAAGTTATTCGCAATACCAGTTTGTGCTTGCTGAGGAACTGCTGGGGACTATCACGAACATACTTTCAAATTAGAACGAAACGAAAAGTACTCGGAGCGTAAAATGATATTTTAATTTTACTCCGAAATGGAACGCCGAACGATAATTCGAAATTGAAAAGAATGATGTATTGTTTAACTCGAGTTAATTTCGAAATTTGAACAAAACTTTATCTCAAATTAACCAAAGTTGAAATATTTATGATTTTCGTTTGCGCTGTGGAATATAAAATGCAAAATGATAATGTTCAAATTGCAGCTAAATCATGACTGATAATTCATTTACCTAATAGAGGAGTAGGTAACCTAATTTATACTATTCACACTACACTGTATGCAAAAGACAAACATTTATTAGTGTCCAGTTCCCCAATAGTTTATACAATACAGATATACTAGATCCATAAATCAGTCGATTAAATTCAGACCTTCGGACCAATGAAGTACTGTGAGGCGGTTACAATCGGATGCTGTACCTTCACTAAGACGGTATAGTTGAAGGTAAATTCTCCAGAGCGATCACAAAGATACACTTTCGACCCATTATCTTCAAGTTTTGTTTGTGGTAAGTACATCGATAGCTATCTAGGGCACCCGTACCCTACAATACATATTGAAAAAAGTAAAAAAGGAAGGTGAAAAAAAATATTCAAACTAGCACTTTTGCTAACTGCGATTAATTTAAATTTTAAATCGATTTGAGGTGGCTACATTTTATCACAGAAGCCTTTTTAAAATACGAAACGGAAATAATTACATTTTTATTTGACACTGAGCGGGGAGTAAAGTTTGACAATTGAGACAGCAGTGACAACACCATTTAGCGGCAAAGATTTAAAAATTCGGGCTGGTTAGCGTCAGATCATTTGACGTTTGAGATAAAATAATGCGCATGCCCCTTAACGTGCAATGGCAACACTTCGGAAAAAATGTTGCCACTATGAAAAAAAAATATTACCATTTAATTTTTTTTACAGATTGTCATATCTTCATGAAATCACATATAGACATGTTGGTAAAGGCGACTTCGTAATATCTAGGTAGACAGAGATAGAAGAAAAGTTTAATATACCATCTCGAAATGTACCTTATGTTAAGTAAATAACAGCATTTGTCGATACTATTCCTGGCCGATTACCTTTCGTTCCCATCCTTCCTTTGACCCATCCTTATGGTAACTACCTAACATCAAGATAGAAGAAATTCAAAATTAGATGATTCGGACTTAAAACAAAAACCAAACAACATTTTTGACTTCACGTAAAATCGGAAAAAAAGTGGTTGGATTCGTCGCGCGTCGTTGAAAACATTGTTACATTTTATAGTTCATTTTGTCATCCAGTGCCAGAAATTAAAGAACATTCAGATCATATTAAAGGTAGGTATCCATTCCATGTTCCTATCCTTTCTTCAAATATTTCCCAATCACAAAACCGAATGAAATTAGTTTTTTTATTTACAGTCCGCCTTTACGTTAACACCTACCGATGAAAATAGTGCAGTTTCTACATTTCTTTATTAGGTTACATTATTCAATAAAGCCATTCCTCCACTATCTTTCGAATCTGTTCGGTGGTATTTTTTATCTCCAATTCATTTTGCAGTGATAAGATACATATAAAACAGAACGTATCGTTGTCGATCGCGGTCAATACCAACGATAAAACACTACAACACACGTACATACCGTATCTATTTTATCTCATATTATCGATGTTCGAAAGATTTATTTATTTTACTTATCTGTATCTACATAATAACCTAAGTTAATTTATTTATAGGCACCTACTGCCTACATTCTTCCTATTTATTTATTATAATTAATATTTGGTATACTGCTTGTACCAAATGGTACATAGGCCAAAACGTTGTTGAATTACAGTGAATACCGATTATGTATTAAATGAAAGTATGATAATATGATATAGGTATAAATTTATAAATAAATACCCTAACGCTCCAGATGTGAATCCAAATGAACGGTACATGGCTAATACCGGCTCATTTCTCCTGAATTACTTTTATAAAATAGAATGTTGAAAACTAGCAAAATCTGGCTCTTTGGCTTATAACATTTTTTTAAATACAATTTTTAGATGTATTTTTCTTTTTTTTTTAAGTTTTACATGATATTCTTTTTTCCGCATGAATACCTCACAGTTATTTTTATATCAAAATTTGTTTTACATTTTGAATTATTGAATATTTTTGGAGCATTTTTATTTAATTTTAACATTTATTAATATATTACAACAGACACAAAGAACATTTTACAGAAGGAAATATAGAATTCTAGGCATCCACAGGGCTTATGTCATGTCACTGGCTGGTTTATGTGGCCACTTAACACACTATGTAACATTCACAATTTTGCTTATATTTGAACATCTAAATTCCTTCGACTCTTTCATCTGTTGACGTTTTTGAAGTTAAAGTGCTGAAACCTTTATTGTTGCGGGTGAGATTCATCTTGATTGGACCAGTTGGATCATCAGATTGTTGATGAATCCACCTGGTCCAAGAAGAAGTATACAAATTGAAAAATATTTTCAGGCGTTGCCTAGTATGTTGGTGAAATAATTCAATCGGATGAATCTCACCCGCAACAATACAGGTTTCAGCTCTTAAACTTCAACAGATGGAAGTGTCGAAGGATTATAGATGTACAAATATAGGCAGAATGGTAAATGTTACACAGTGTGTAAAGTTGCAACTTAGATAAGTCAATGAATGGTCATAAGCCCTGTGGATGCCTAGACTTCTATATTCCCTACTGCAATATGTTCTTCATGTCTGTTGTAATATGTTAATTTCAATTTCTTTATGTTATACGTTTATGTACATAACAAAAATGTTTCAAGGCATACTTAACACGAAAAAATGTAAGCTTAAATATAAATATACAATGATGGTAAAATAAAAAATACCCAGCAATTAAAGAAATAAGATGCTCCTCTCTGTTTTTTTTTTCATTAATATGAAAGATGTCGATATTCAAAGAGATACGGTTGAGTAAAGACATTGCTATTCCTACTGGCATTGCCATCGGCAGGTTGGTTCTGAAAGCAGGAAGATAAAACAGTTTAAGCCACCTGTATCTAAGGTAGTCATTAGGAACATAAAGATAAATACTCTCCATTACAGCTATGTTGATCGTAATACCACGGATTAATCTGAAAAAATACATGAGCAAGTATTTATTTCCTAATTTTTTTCAAACTATTGTTAACAGTTATATTAACAGCTCCCTAGGGGGTTAAATCCAGTCCTTATCTGCAAAAATTTGGACAGACTCAAAACATTGTTGTTAACATTTATAATGAATCGCGAAATATTTCTTGTGCATTGCCACTTTACTCGTCTCAGCCTCGCGACGCGTAGACAATGTAGATTTTTACTGTTGACAAAAAATTGTTGTCCTTTACTTCGTCCTTAAACCTTCGATGTCCTGCGACTGTTCTATAAATAACTAGAGATGTCCGATTTATGGTGTGGCCGGAATGCCACCGCACCACACCATACCATGTTGGCGTTTAGTGGTAAAGTAATGTATATGAAGGCATACCACGCGTGCAACCGGTTACCCACTCACGGATATGACTGTACGTATATCGGTATTTTGTATCCACCCTAATCAATATTTTCGAATTACAAAATACAAATGGAAACGGAAACTTAAAGAAGTGTCCCAATTGAATCTCAATCTACTCGCACACGTATTTACAAGAAAGAAATTTCGTTTAATTTATTTATATATTTGATTGAGGTTCATAGTACTGTGCACATTAGATACGCAAATGTTTAACTAAAAAAGGCAAGTTCGGAAAAGTCAATATAATATCATATATAATATAATAGCTTAAAGTTTATACCGTTTAACAAAAACATATCAAATTAACTAAAGGTATTAAATTGTGTTTTGAAACAGGTAAAATTTTGCAGTATTTTTCTCAATATCTTTTTCCTCAATAGTTAAATTTAGGCTTCTATTCTAAACACATTAACTCAGAATTATTAGACTTCTATTATTTATTTATTTATTTGACACTTTATATACATATACAATAAATATACATATAAGAGCGGGCATATTGCCTTAAGGCTATTTCTTTCTACCTACCCAAACCGTTCAGTTGAAGAAAATTACAAGTACATGGACATATTGAATCCTACGATTTTATACAAAATTAAAAACAAAGATTAACAAAATATATTTTTTTTAATTAACACTATACTATGAAGAAAGGAGAGGGGGTGGGAAGGAAAGAAGAAGGATAAAGGAACAGTTTAAATATTTAGATAGTGACATTTCAATCTTGACTTAAATGTAAATAAAGAAGGGGCGTCTCTAACATTAGTAGGTAGATTATTCCACAATCGAGCGGCTACTACTATGAAAGAGGAGGCAAGAAAATTAGAGCTATGACAGGGTGTTAAAAGGGTTCTCTCGTTACTAGAACGAAGAGATAGTCCGTGTTGTGATAGAGGTTGGATGAGCTCTCTCAGATAAACAGGCGAAGTGGGATTATTTAAAATATTGTGAAGAAGTTATAGAATGTAAATGTTTCTTCTATGCCTGATACTGAGCCAGTGTAGTTGCGTGCGATACTCGGTTATGTGGTCTAATTTACAAAGATCAAAGATAAGATTATTAGGGGTATTAGGGCCATGATTTTTTGGGTAAGGAATTCAATTACTCAGAACAATCAATGAATGAAATTGATTGAATTTGCAAAGATAACTTTGGGGACTCGCTCGACAATTTTTATTTTAATTATTAAGTTTTTTTTCCCTACGAAAATTGGCACACTGGCGTTTTTTACTTTGCAAATGCTGCAAAAGGTGCTTACAAATTATTTTATTAGGAAAATGTTTTGGTCATAAAAATATGATGACCTCGGAATGTGACTTTGATTGCTGTGAATATTGAGGAAAGTTGTGCCGACACAGTTTTACGATAGCGAACATTTACCAACACTCGTGAAAATGTATTAAAATGTGCCACCTAAAACACAATAATTATTCGGAATAATACTCGTACAGTGCGGCGCTTTTGGTTCCCTTATCGAAACCTCGCGGCGCATGCGTGGCACGACATGCAATTTCGTCGTTATCGAGTTGTTTTTCACGCATTTCACAATGCATAAAGTAAAACTATTAAATATTTACGATTTTTTTGATAAAACAATTGGAAACGCGCCTTCGAAACTCGCGACTAATGCATTATACACCTGCATCGTGTACAGTCGGCTGCAAGAGGAGTTTAGCCACAAAATTAAATAATTCGTTCGGAATAGAAAGAGAAAATTTTTTACATTTGACCAATTAGAATACAATTCTTCAATTTGGTCACCTCTCTATGCTGCCCATTGTCGTAAAATTGAATAAATCCAGCATAAATTTCTCCGGTTCATAAGTCTTAAATTGCATTTACCGCGAAAAACTATTAACTATATCTTCTCTTATATACATTAAATTTACTTGAAATTAATGATAGAAGAATAATATCTAATCCGGTTTTTTGTATTAAATTGTTAATAATCTTTTGGATGTTCCAGATTTGGTTAAATGTATATATTTCAATGTGCCTAACAGGCCAATGAGGCATCATATTTACTTTAGAAATATGAATATATCTAAGTCTAATTCGCACATTAATTCTCTGTTCCCGAGAATTCACTCTCTCGGGAACAAATTCCCTGATGACCAAAAAATAGATATATTTGCTAAAACTCTATCAAATTTCAAGATACAATTATTAAAAAAAAAATTGAGAAGTATTTTAGTTTCTGGTATTGTATCTGGTATTATGTACGTATTTTTTTTCATTTTTAATGGTATTTTTATATTTGTAAATTGTTTATAACCTCTGTATATGTAAAAGCCTTTTGGGCGTTAATAAATAAATATGTACATTATTCTGATAGACTAGACAAACAACATTATCAACCAAAAGGATTAAAGTGTTCAATTTTAAATTAGTTTTATAAAGGCTTTATTATACTCCAATAAGACATTTGTATTTGAAAAAGTATTTGATTTCTTTATCATTACTTTCTGTATGTTTCTAAAATATTTCATTGCTGTCTTTCCAAGTTGCTCTACCCATATTCTTACTTCATGACCATCATTACTTTTTCTTTTAGTTTTTTTTCATTAATTATTGAGTTGAGTCATTATTTAACCCTACCTACGCCCTTCAGATCCTTGTATTGTAATACTTGTTACTATAAACCTCCTTGACCACTCTGTCCGCCATAGATGTGCTCATATTCCAAAAATAATAATCTAGTCACAATTTGTTTTCGGTGGAGCCGTTTTGTATTTAAAAACAATTTTTGAAGCAATCTCAAAAGTAAAACAACGTCTCGGAAAGATGCAATTTGATCTATGCAAGTAATAAAAAACCTTAGCTCAAGGTTATTTTGTATCTTTCATCTGATATTTTCGGCCGTCGCGTGATTATTTTGCTTCCTTAATGAAATGCGTACCAAGTTCTCGTTTTCATACATGAAAGGTTACCACTTTCAATTGCTTTATGTAAATAATGTTATTGTATATTTTGTTCTTGATCAGTTGTCGCTGTCTGTACTGTGTGCAGGAGTTTTGTTAAATTGCATAATAATTTGTATCGCTGCCAGGTATTATGATCAATTTTACAATTGACTTACTAGCCAGTTAGCCAGTTAAAATACTGTTTACTCTTTATGGTCTGATTTATGTAACATATATAAAACGAAATAATTGTTTTTATTGGTTTCTCATAGCAACAAATTTCAGTTCACTTTTATCAAAGAGTACGATTATGTATTTGAGATAAAACAGGTCCTTGTTTGAATTTTAAATACTTTTAAACAATATTTTAACAGCCGTGTCTTCGTAAAACGTGCATTTGTTGTTTATCACAGTAAAATCATTATCATTTGCAAAATTTGAGTTTAAAATAATTTAATATTTACTATGAAAACATTGCGTGCATCACAGGTAGATAGATACTGTTTTGTTAGTTCGAGGATAGTGCTTGAAAATACGAAATCCTGGAATTGTTTAATCCGACTGGCCAATAATTAACCATATCCTAGAGAACATTAAAATTCTCAACAGTGCAAGGCCTGAGAAAGAACGCCGGTCTCAGAAAATGTAAAAAGTTGTTATAAATGGTACATCGCGATTCATCCGCGAGCTTCTAAAAGTAAGAATATGACGTTTAAAACAACAACTATCATATTGAAAAAATAATGTTCAACCTCCTTGCGCTGCAATGCTTGAACCATTATGAGAAATTAGTATTTTTGGTTGGTTGGAAGATACAAGAAATACAGCAAAAAGCCTACATTATTAGCTCATTGCAGGTGAAGTAAGCCAACTGACAAAATGATCAAACTTTAGTCGGTATTCAAAGTGTTAACTCTACGGGCTTTTTGCCTACATTTGTTTTTCTATACTGTCTTGATATTTATAATTAACATATATTGTTTTATACATAAAGAATCATTAAAAAGGGTCTTTGGATTGGACTGATTACAATTCCAGCAATGAGTTTACTTGACCTTTAAAATATCAATTAATTTCTCCTGCAATGGACTCATATAATAATAATCAGAAGTTTAATAATCACGTGATTTTTAAAAACTCTAGAAACTCTGGTAAAAGAACTAGGTGAAATTAAATATTAAATATCGACATATTATTCTTAAAACGTTAAAGTTTATATAAAAGCTCTCATCTCAATAATACACGATGAATAAAATATAAACGAAATAAAACAACTTTGTTTTTGACCACTAATTTTAATTTTTACCGACCGGTTTCAAAGCAAACAAGCTTCTTCATCAAGGTATACGTTAGCTAATTTAAATTAGTTACGTAAACCTTGACGAAGAAGCTTGTTTGCTTAGAAACCGGTCGGTGAAAAATTAAAATTAGTGGTTAAAAAAAAAGTTGTTTTATTTATATTATTATAATGAATAACCACAAAGTTAGTGCTTCAAATATAAACTTTATATTTAAAATATTAACTATTTAGTAATACGGTATCTAACAAAAATGGTGTCCAGGGGAGCTATTCTGAATCTTCTTGCGGGGATACAGAATAAATACATTTGAAAAAATTTATTTTTTGAAATGTCAATTATGTTACTTTTTGACGTTAATTTATTAGTGTGGCTACATATGAAGAAAAGTGAAGTCGCATGCAAAATAAAACCCACGAATTAACCACTATCTACCCCCGCGAGAAGATTCTGAATAGCACCCCAGATGAATCGAATGATCCGAACTCAAGTCGTGTATTGTCTTTTTTCGTAAAAGGGAAGAGGGTTTACTACTAATGCACTAACGAGTAGAACTGGGAGGCGTGCATCGGTCGGGGTCGGGCTGGGCTGCTCCTTCGCCGTCGTGGTGTGTTATCGAGGACGCTCTCCCTGTATGTAGGATTGGGTTTTCATATCGCGTGGGGTTAATAAGATTGGTTGAAAGGTCTTGACTAGAATGATGCCGGGTTTTGAATAGGTTGATGCTAGGTTTTCGACTTGAATAGAGTGGCGTTATTCCTAGCGAATTTTTTAACAGTGACTTCTTTTGGGCTTAGAAGGTTTGAATTGTGGCCGGCGGAGGGGTGGGAACGGTTTTGATTCTCCCGATCGGACTTGTTTTTCCGGTTTGCTAACAAGCTAATGAACTAACATACCCTATCGCCGTCAGAAATGGGAAAATAAGATTGAGGGGGACAGACAAATTGACTGTATATACTGAGGTTGCTCTGACGGCGATGGGGCATTGAAAGCAGTAAATGTAAATTCAAAAAATAAATAAACGTGAATATTTTGGAAACAAAGAATTTTAGAAAAAAAAATATTTACCGTTCATTGCAGCTATAAAAAAAGGCCACCAGAACCTTTGAAACAATTTGTTACTTCTGAAAATTTTGTAGTATTGAACATCTATGTGAATCTAGTAATCCCCGCAAAAAAACTCGGATCATGCATTAATGAAATATTTCATTTATAGGTTACTTTAATTTTTAAAATAAAAATCTCCACGCAATGTTCGCGTGTGTTCAATGCAAATAAGCTCTTAATATCTCAATTCACCTCGAGAAGGTCACAGTATCAAATTGCATGTAATTTCGGTAAAGACGGGCAAATTGATGTGTATGGTAAAATACAATTTCCCACGTAGTTAGGTCCAGAGGAATTCTTCCACTTTCACATTGTAAATAACTTCTCACCGGGCGTCAATGAGCGGTGATTGCTGACTCTCACCAGAGGTCCACGCGAGATGATTCAATCTCAATACAAGATGATTACAAAATTATTCTGTTCAATATACGTTGGAAATTTCTAATTGGGAGGTCTATGTCATAAATTGGAATCAACCCTCTAATTTTTTTTAATAATAGAAAGTATTAAAAAAAATTGTGTATCAAAAGTTATACCTATCGTCGCTTAGCAAACAACGCCGCGTAAGTAAATTTTTGTTATTTTTTCAGGACGACGAAAAAACTGCCTTTTTTATTAAATTTAAGAGAATTTTTATTTTATTTTTTATTTATTTTTTATTTCAACCACCCAATAAAATAAATATAAATATTTACAAGGTTTAAAAAATTATATTTACATGTATATATTTTTTTAACTACATTTTTTTTGCACTACAACAAGGAAGCCCAATTACAGAGGTGAATTACAGCACAGATCACCCAGGCTTATGAAAAATCACATTCAATGTTCGTGTTCTCACCGGGAATTGAACCCAGAACCTTCCGTGCGCGAGTCAAGAGTCTTGACCATAACACCACGTAGGCCGCCCTTTTTATTTGTGGATGTAGCCACTCCACTAGCCCATAGGCACGTCCTGGAGTTGTAGTTTGATATTAAATATTTCAAGAGATCCGAAAATGAATTTTTAATGTACGTAAATTAAATGAAAAGAGAAAATACTTACAATAAATATAAATCATAATGTTATATATTCCTCAGCTTCCTTTATGCCCCTTTTTTAGACAAAATCCTTTTATAGACTAGAGTTTTAAAAGCATTGTTTATTATTTTGCCTACCGGTATCTCCACACTAAAAAAATGATAAAGTTTAGGTACCAGAAAGTTGTAGTGTCTTTGTCCGTAATATACTTTCGTAATTAGATTAATAGATTTTAATAGGCGACAGTTTATGCTTAAACATTTCATTTTGATAAATATAAAGGCATAATTTATCTTTTAAGAAAATTAGCAGTTTTTTCTTAGCACTTCAAAAAAGATCGAAGCCTTTGAAATATGGTGCTACAGGAGGATATCAAAAATCTCTTGGGTGGATAGATTTCGAAACGATAATGTTCTCCGACGGATGGAAAAAGATTAAGAGGTACTGAAGACCATGAAGAAAATAAAACTTGAGTACTTTGGGCATGTGATGAGAGGCGAAAAATATAAAATTTTACAAGTCATTCTACAGGGAAGGATTGAAGGAAGACGCAGTGCAGGTAGAAGGCGCATCTCTTGGCTTACGACCTTGCGCGACTGGTTCCATTGCAGCACTCAGTCCTTGTTCAGGGCAGCTGCCAATAAAGTAAGAATCGCAATGATGATTTCCAACCTCCATCGGGGAGAGGAACCATAAGAAGAAAAAGAAGCAGTTTTTTCGTTTTCTTGTAAATCTAACAAAAATTACCTACGCTCTGTCGTTGCTAAATGACGCTATGTTCATACATTATTTTCGTAGTATTTTATGATTTAAATTCAGACGTTAAACAAAAAAACTGCGAATTTTGCTACGGCAGAAAATAAAATACTTACGGGTGTTTTTTTGCATTTGCCGAATTTCGCAAGAATGCGTTTTTTTAATGGAATGATTATTTTAATACAATAAAAGAATAATAAAACAATGATCTTTCCCACACCAAGCACAAGAGGTTGCCATTTTCTTGGTGTATGAGTATTTCGTTTCGTTTTTTAGTACATTTGCCTAAATACATATTTTTAAAATCACCTGTTTATAAATCATTCTAAATAATAAATATTTATAAATTATTATGTATCATTGAAATCACAATCAAACCCAAAATAAAGGTAAGGTGATCTGTCTTACGCTTCAGATGCCAGTCTAGGGACAATGAAATAGTTTAGTGTAAAACCACCTTTAAAAATCAATATTTCGTTTCAAACTTCCCAGGAATTGAACCCGGGGCTTCAAGTATGGTAGGCAAACGTGCCAAAAACTGTACTACAAGACGAAATTTTCCTCACTCGATTTCTTTTTATTGGATTTTTACCTGTGACCAGTCATCGATTCGAAAATACTCGTCATTCTTTTACTATTTCACTCACAAAACAGTATGTTTCGTCCGCCCGGACACAGACTCAATTGAAATGATATTTGGGCTTAAAAAAGAGATTATAATTTAGATTATTTGAAAAACATCATAGTTATTTATTTCATGTTCGCTACCTGAATGTATTGAATAATAATTTGTATGCGTAACGTGTGGTGTGAAAAAAATAAAATATTTGTTTCCAAAATTATGTATTGTGTACCGTTTACCGCTTGTGTTACAAAATAGCTATAAATCGACAACTTTTGGCATGCAGAAATTATTAACGTAAAGCGTCACGAATACTTACTAAGATAAATATGTGAAAAAGAAAGGTAGAAATTGGTAGAAATTGTTGCTTAAAATTATCTGTATATGAGGGTATTGGAAGCAAAATTAGAAATATGCATTGCAGGAGTTACTGAGATATTTGCGAAAAACTTTGAAAAAAGAATTGTGAGATTTCCAATTATGCTTTACCAACTCAATGGAGAATGCTCAGTTTGCGGTGTCAAGTAGTATAATTGAAATATGTTTTTGGTATTGCAAGATTTAGAGACAGTTTTAAATTACGCTATTATTTAGGTAAACATGTTTTTATGTTTAGTTAATTTTGGCATCAATAACTTACTTCCCGTTTTTTGTGGCGATTTCTAAGTTAGCTTTTAATATCCTCATATATCATAATCGTCCCCTGTTCATACCCGGTGGTGTATACGGCACTGCACTAGTAAACCAGATGCAGCATAGTTCGCTTATCTGTTAAATTAAAGTCAGGTGATCAGTCTTACGCTTCAGGTGCCAGTCCAGGAACAATCAAATGTTGCGGTTCAAAAACCTTTTAAAATCAATATTTCACGTCCGCACTGCCAGAAGTCGAAGCCAAGACCTCGTTTATGATAGTCGAACGTGACAACCACTACTCAACAAAACAGACTTATATCCAATCGATTTTCTTAGCCAGGATTTTCACATGAGAGCAGGCAACAAGTCGATAGAACTCTTCTAGGGTTCTGGTTTTATTTCACGCACAGAACTGTATTCTTCATCCTCCTTGACACAGATATATATATTTATATAATGTAACACTATATTATTATTTTATATATATTATACTAACAACACTTACAGAATTAAAGACAGTGAAGTAAGTTAGGAAAGGTAAAAAACATTGCTTACCTAATTTTTTGGCATTATTGCAATGTTCTGATATTTAACGACCCTGGGTACATATCGTCGCCGTTTGAGCAAACATCACTTACCCTAAAATCGACAGTTTTGAGTTGAATATGCTATTCGAAGCCTACAAGTATGTTCTTTAAGAGGCAAATGTCACTATGGTAACTTAGAAAAAAGTTGCGTAAATCCATTGATAAACATGTATACCTAAGCACTAAGCACCCCATTCAACTTCGGTTTCGGAGCTTACCTTGTATCCAGTAAATGTGAAGCAGCGTGAAAAGGCACGCGATACGGCTTTGAATTCACAGTAAACTGGCATAGACAGTTAGTCTTTTTTACTCTAGTACGCGTTTTGCACGGCGATGTTGACGCGACAACGATCATTTTTCAGAACATAATTTCATACTATCGTTCTATGAAGCATCATCTCTATTTGATTTTTACTCAGTGCGTAAATCCGAACTATTTGTTTTTTACTACGTGACTTTATATTAAGACATAAAAAAAACATGTTAAAAAATATTTTTTTAAATTTATTTTAAACCGCAACATTATAATATTTATTTCTAATATTTCCTTCCTTTCACTAATTCTTACGGCTTGCATTGTCCAGATTATAAACAGTAAAATTCACTTTACCAAATTTTAGCCACCTTGCCTCATTCTTAGTGGTGGGGGTCAGTGCTATGCAAGCTCCTGACGTCACTGCGACCTGTGAAGATCTATTGTGACGGGACCTTGCCTCATTTCAAACTTTCCTAAAATTTTTTTATGTATCAGAGGGAAAAAGATACCAATATAATAGATTAAAAAGACATGAATGAATTATATTGTTTACATGAAACCTCCAGAACAAAAATCTGAGATTTCCTAGGTCTCCAAACTTCTAAATTGCGGTTTCTCAAAACGATGTTTTTTTGGTGACTTGCCTGAACGGTGAAGAAATTATACATTATACTGCTTTATGGCAAAGATTTAAGGATTCAGATCAGATCAGAATCTCCTTTCTCTTAATTGCGAAAAAAAAAATTCAAGCCTTTTTACAATTAACATAATACTACAGAGATGAAGACCGTTTTAGATAAGGAAATATAGAAGTCTAGGCATCCACAGGGCTTATGACCTGTCGTTGGCTGGTTTTATTTATTTATTTATTTGACACTTTATATACATATAAGGGCGGGCATATTGCCTTAAAGCAATTTCTTCCTACCTACCCAAACCATTCAGTTTGAGAAAATTATAAATACATGGACATATTGAATCTTACAATTTTATACAAAAATTAAAAGCAAAGATTAACAAAAATAAATTTATATTTAAGGTTTAAGTGGCCACTTTACACACTGTGTAATATTCACCATTCTGCCTATATTTAAACATCTATATTCCTTCGACTCTTCCATATGTTGACGTTTTTGGAGTTATAGAGCTGAAACCTTTTTTGTTGCGGATGAGATTCATCTTGATTGGACCAGGTGGATTATCAGATTGTTGATGAATGAATCACCTGGTCCGAGAAGAAGTATAAAAATTGAAAAATATTGTCAGGCCTTGCCTAGTATGTAACATCTATATTCTTTTTTCAATTCTTAATCATCAGCCCCTTCTTCTGACCTTAATATTATGTTTCATAATAAATACTGTAACCTCAATATACCTATGTTATTACTGTGAAACAATGAAAACTGAAAAGTCGATAAAATATTTAGGAGTAGCGTTAGGCTGTCAACTTAAATGGACCAATCATATAAAAAACATTGTTAAACATTGAGATATTTGACCTATGTTTGCAAACGTTTAACCATAGTCCTTAAAATATAGCTTGATTAGAATGACAGCTGTCAAACTGATTTCTTTAGTGATGGGAAATTACTGATCACTGATCAAATCGATTTTATCATTTATTTCATGCAATCATGAAACTCTGTTTCCGAAAATTAATATAAAAAACGAAAATACAAGCCTATTATAGTCTGTTTAACATAATTGTTCACCAAAATATGAGACATTTATACTTTTTTCATGAACATCATCAAACGAATATTTTTTTTATGCGATCATTTTATATTGATCAATTTGTCCCATCTCTAATGTTTTTGCAAAATGATGTAACCTTGTAAGAACGTCGTTAATAATCAGGTTTATTTTAGTTTTAAAGCTGATTTTATATGTTAATGTTGATTGATGTTTCAAGCATTGTATTAAGAAACAAATTAACACGCCAGATACAAATGATTTTTCGTGTGTCAATATAAATAACTCCTTTGAAGTTACTACAAAGTTATGTCGTCACTTTTTCTGACAGCTGTCATTCTAATCATGTTTCATTTTAAGGACTATAGTTATGTTCATCCAAACACTAGCAAAATGGTTTTTCATGCTCTTATACATTCTTCTCTTTCTTATAGAATAATTGGATGGGACGAAGCCTTTAATAATCATATTAAGCCTTTAGAAACCGTACAAAAACTAATTATTTAAATTATACTTCATAAAAATTCAGCTTTTCTCTCCAACCAATTATTTCAGGAAGCTGAACTTTTGAAGCTACGAGAAATCTATTGCCAGCAATTTTTAAAATATGTTTTTTTGCGCCAGCATCTATTTCCAAAATGTTTTAATAGATGTAGTCAGAGATTGAATAGTTTACTTGAAATCCCTTATTGTAAATCAATACTCGGGCAAAGATACTCATTTTTCATAGCGCCAAAACTGTTCAATGCATTTCATAAGGACAATATAATAGTGATTAATTAATTGAATTTGTTTCGATTTAAACTTTTGTTGAAATTATCCATAGAAAAAGTAGAATTAAAAAGTTTATTTTTTTAACGAATACAATATTTTTTCAAATAATTTTCACATTTTTAGCGACAGAAAAGTTGTATCAGCACTTATTTTTAAATTTTTGATATCCATCGTATTCATCCAGTAGACTTTATTTTAATTTAAAATAAAATGTATACCCACGCCTCCAGGACCTTTGTGGGATTTTATTGTGTTAATGTAATATTTTTTTTTTGGATATCTTATCTTTTGTAAAATTCTTAGAAAAAAAAAGATAAATTAAAATACTAAAAAAAACAACAATTCCAATGGTTTTGTATAAAAATAATATTAGTACAAAAATATTTCACATAATATAAAAGTTAAAAAGTTTTATATTACCAGGATGCTATTTTGTATTTTACTAGTTTTTTTTATTTTTAAACAACCGTTTTGAACGAAAGACCAAAAAAAATGCCGCAAGAGTAATGTTGCATATAAAATAATTTTTGCTTCCGATGACAACATTTTTGTGCTTTTAGGTGCTAACAGCGCGATATATGTAACTGATTTAAAAAAATAAATAAATCGTTTCTAATTTTTGCTTCCGACGACAATATTCAATCACCCTGTTGGGTTTTTAGGTGCTTGCCTAAGCATATAATGGCTGTAATGTTGGTATTTGGTGTGTAGGTATGCACAGTGTTTATCATACACACACGCCAGTAGAACTGGACAAACCTGAAGTCAATTCTACATACGTGTAAATATAATACACAGGTAAACAGGATGTTGGGAATATCGAGTCACTCAGAACCCTGTCATGTTTACAATTCTTTTATTTCTTTTCACTGAACAAGCTTATACATACTAAACACTAGTAATAAATTATACAAATATATTGTTTTTATATTATAATAATATATTACTTTTTACACTGAAAAAAATCATTTTGCTTAAGTTAATTCCTCCACGAGATCTGTATGCAAAGATAGAGTGATGTGGCGTTCTATCCTCTTTGCCTGTCCTTACGGAGAAACGGCGTGATGGTTTGTTTGTTTTTATTTAATTCCTCCACATACCCGAAACCGTTTTAAAGGCCGTTGGTCTTCCTAGCTTCACTCATACAAAAAAGCAACGTTTTTTTCAGTTTCATATATGTCGATTTTAATTGAATTTAACTCTACTATTTTCACTGCCCCTTTGACTGAGAGTTTGGTAAAATATATGGAGGGTTTTTGTTGGATATTGTCATTCATCCTCATGACCATATTGCAAACACGAATGGTAGCAAAATCTGTATTTACTTATATCACAATAGCCTATGTCCATTATAGTAATTTTCTAAATTTAATGACGCCAGATTAGATTATGATTATCATTATTTGAAAATTTTCTAACTCCGACGAATATTCTTAAGAAAAGCGGTCTGACTTTTCTTCATACAAACGTACTCCTGTATTCCCTCTCTGGATTGGCACTAGTGTAGTGATTTTGATAGATCTTAATTTATTTCAACATAGAAGGAAAACATTTTTAAGAAGGGAATATGGAAGTCTAGGCATTTACAGGGCTTATGGCCTGTCATTGTTTTCAGCTCTTTTTAGTTCAGTTCAGTTTTTTTTTATTTTATTTTATTTATTAAAAAAAATTTCACTTGTTATATTTTTACTAAAACTAAAATCCCACCACGCCAGTTAAGTGTCGAATAAATCGGCGTTTATTGTTAAGCTTTAATGATCTGTTTGGAAAACAGTAAAGGTAAAAAGCTAAATTGAAGTAAAAATTAAGTAAAAACCAACATATTGGACACTGTCTCTAGTCCGTAGTCCGTTTTGGGATGCGGAGTAAAATATTTGCATGTATACCGTTGAAGGTAACGCGATGTTTGCTATAAATAAGATACATTTAGTTAGAAAATAAATTGACCATACGACAATGAGTGCATAATTATATATTTGGCTTTACTCTTCAATGAATATCTATAAAAAATATAATACCTTCAGAAAAATACGTTCAATTACCCGCATAATGTCTATTGTGTGTTAAGCAACCCCCCATAAAAATCTCCCTACAAATTGAAATTGTATATTTGGTGTGAAAAATGCGTTATTTTATTAAGTAGGGTAGGTATATAGTACGTTAAAAGTTATGGTATTTGAAAGGGGAAGTGAGGTTACTGACTGCATAATAAATGTAAACAACGAATTTCTCGAACAAATAGAAGAATTATTGTATCTGGGAATCATGTTCTCAAGAGATGGAAGAGTAGAAAAATATGTTGAAAGGAGAGTGAATGCGGGCAACAAAATGAACGGCTCACTAAGCACAGTAATTGCTAATAAAAAATAAAAATATGTCAATCAAAGCTAAACTGGCGTGCACGAGTTTTAGTCCCATTATTTATGTATGGAAGTGAAACATGGAACTGGCAGAGGCAGGATGAAAGCCGAGTGAACGCGGTTGAAATGCAATCTCTTAGACGAATGTGTGGGAAATCAATGTATGACAGGGTTACTAATGATGAAATCAGGCGAGAGTGTAAATCTGAGTCAATTGTAATTGATAAGATTAAGAAAGGGTATCTGAGATGGTTAGGTCATTTAGAACGAATGGGCGAGGAAAGAATCGTAAAACAAGTATATATGGGGAAAATGAAAACCAACGTGAGACGAGGACGACCAAGGAAGACGTGGCATGATCAGATAAACCAAAAATTTAAGTCTGGTCATGTCAAAAGTAGACAACCGAAGGGCATGTATGACAAGATGTATGAATGTAGAAGAAGCTAGGAATGTATGCCAGGATAGACGTGTGTGGCGGTCTATTCTCCCTACCCTTACAGTGAAATGGCGTGATGGTAGTAGCAGTAGTAGTGGTGGTGGTAGTATAAAAATACGATTTAACAGTATTTTTGCAGGTCGCCTGCATAGAAATGCACCCTTATTTATCTTGTAAATGCTTAAATGAATCAAGGAGTCAAGCACCCCGAGTATTCAGTGTTATTCATATAACAATAAATTTGGGGGTGAGAATAGAGGAAACGCTTTGTATGAATTGATATTTTAATAACATGATTACCCGTATTCTGATGTTTTGAAGCTATTAATATACAGGGTGTTCATTAAACCCTGTCACATCCGAAACCACGATGATCAGTATGAGCAAGAAGATATATTGGCACATTAAAATATATTTTTAGAACGAATATTTTTATTTTTTTTAAATATCAAAAAAAGCAAATGGCTGCTTACTTCTGCAGGGGAGAAACGAAGGGGGAGTCTAATACGCTGACAACCACGCGGCCGCGTTCCCTTCCCTTCTCCCCTGCAGAAGTAAGCAACCATTTGTTTTTTTCAAATATTTTATTAAAAAAATAATTCTTTGTTCTAAATCCATACTGATCATCGTGGTTTCGGATATGACAGGTTTTAAAGAACGCCTGTATGTACCTACAAGAAGATACATTGGCACATTAAAATAATTTTTTGAAACGAATAATATTAATAAATAAAAAAATCCAAAATGCTTATTTCTGCAGGGGAGTTACAAGGGGATGGAGGAGTTTAATGCGCTTACAACCGCGCTGCTGCGCTCCCCTCACTTCTCCCCTGAAGCAACCATTTGTTTTTTTTTAAATATTTTTTTAAGTTTATAGTCTACAGAAATAAACCAATATCTGTCAACTCATTGGAAGTTAATTTAATTTCCACCATTTTAGAAAAAACGCCAGACTTATTGGAAAAAGTAGCTAAAATTAAGACCGATAGACTGCGCTACGTAACTGCTTAACGCGGACGACATTTTGTCGGTTCGGATTTGAACATTCGAATAAAAATAATCTCGTTTGAATAAATATTTGCTTCGTTAATTTTTATCAGTTGAATCACGTTTAAAAAAAGCATCCGATATAAAAGTATATTCATTGAGCTATTTCAATTGCACTCTCTAGTAAAAAAGAATAATCTATTTGACACATGTTCCCACGCCTTGTTCATACTGAATAATATGTTACCATTTACATCGTGTAACTTACATTCATACACAGTCACATACATATATGTACTTATAAACCTATCATTTTAATTGAGGAGAATATCTTAAATAAAATCTGATTAATCATTACTCTCGCGTTGTATCGTCTGAACCATAATACACGCAAACGCAATCATTGGAGAAATAAATGCATATTAACAATACTTTGAGAATAAATATTGTAAAATCCAACTTTTTTACATATCAGGAGATAATTATGATACATTAATAATTAATAATTACTACGATTTAGGGAATATATCAAAATGGTTAAAAGTGCATAAATTTAAATATATGAATATTGGGAGAAAAATATACCCCAAGGATACAATATTAATATTGATAATTCAAATATAAATCTGTGGATGAAATAAAGTATCTCAGAGTTTACTTAGATAGATATTTAAATTTCAAAGCACATTCTCAATCATCATCATCATCATTCCCTTTCCACACCTAATGGTGCATAGGCCACTGCATTGGTACACCAATGGCGGTGTATCTCGATCATTTTTGTTACATGAAGGTAAGATGGTCAGTCTTACGCTTCAGGTACCAGTTAAGGGACTTTGAAATATTCTAGCGTAAAAACATCTTTTTAATTAAATATTTCATGTCAACCATGTCGGGAATTGAACCCGAGACCTCTTATATGGTAGGCAAACGCGCTGGCCGACATGCCATATTTCAAATCAGTAAATCTATGTTTGAGAGGCAAATACCCTTGTTATTGTAGAGTATTATGCTTTAATAATATCAAGTCTTTGCTCAATGGTTCCTGATCTGGGCCACGATTATGAACGGCTATCTTCATCGGTATATACTGAGACGGTATAAACTAATATCGATATTTATGTACGAAAGTGTGTATATTTGTTTGAAAATTCAAAGTATCTACGTCGGTAACTGGTAATTGAACATACACAGAAAATTTAATTTTACTTTGTAGATAAAATTGAAGATAAATTTAAACTTCCAATCAGAATACGTACCCTGATATGTTGACCAAATTTTGTAACGTACGTTTGTGAAGAGTGAAAAAATTGTCCAACTTCCAGTAAAACAAAAAAAAAGTGTACACAGAATGTCTCAACAAATTACAGGGATCGTATATTACAAAATATGATTGTAAAAAAAATTAATTGGTGGTTTTATGCAGAAATTTATTAATATCTTTGCTCTCTGCATTGCATTTAAAAACTAAGATAAACAAATAAATGCAACAAAAAAAAACTATCGCATTACCACCAGTTTCGCAGATCAGTCAAGCATGAGAATTTCTCCAAAATGAAGACAATATTAATGTTTTTTTTTTTTTTAACACATTATGTGATAATACCCGTATGCAGAGACAAACCTCAAGGTGAGGAGAGTACATTCTATTGTCTTCACCTTCGGGTTATTCTCTGCATTTGAAATAAGAATGTACTTTCCTCACCTTAAGTTTTGTCTCTGCATACGGGTATTATACCCGTATGCAGAGACAAAACTTAAAGTGAGGAAAAAAAATAAGATTCAATATTTAAATGAACTCTTAGCATCTTAATTTACTGTGCATTGCTGATTAAGATATGAGAAACAGGTATTGAGAAATGACAAAAACAGCGTTTCAGAATACAAATTTGATTACAAACAAGTCATATCTGTGAATTTCAATAAATATTTCCGGACAATTGAGGTTACGTTTTACATATCTACCTAGCTATATTTTTACTTAGAATTTAAATTTCAAGAATTATAAAAACTATATTAAAATTGACAATAAACTGATAAACTGATTAGCATACTAAAATTCAACAGTAGTCCTTTATAGATATTTGTTTTTTTTTAATGAAGCTTCGACGCATTAATTATCACAAGCAATTCCATCATCAGCCTTGTTTGACCAAGTATCGGATCCTGGTTGTATAGTTTTTTTGTATTAATGAATCACTCACGGATCAAAGGTCTGTGATTCGAATTCCACTCTACCCCAACTTGATTCCCATTTTCTAATAGTGAGTTATTTACAACTCGTTGAAAATGGCCCTCAAAATTAAATATTTGCGCAAATTATAAGAACGCAAATATTTATTTTAAAAAAATATATATATATATATTATAAATATTCTAGTGTAATGTCAATTACTACCGTATTTTTCGGTCCATAAAACGCACTTTTTTACTATGATATTTCAACCAAAAATTGGTATGCATCTTATATGCGTCTTATCGTCCGCAAAATACGGTAGTTAAATATATCATCTCGACCTACGCAGGAATCGCACCTAGGACCTTAAGCATGGAAGGCAACACGCTTATTACTAGACACACCACTAAACTGACTTTTCTTCAAATTCACGTTTACTCTAAACTAAAAAAAAATCGAAGAAAATATTGTGATATTACCCTCAATAGTCTAGTTACTGATGCTCATAGGTGCTGACTTTACCAAACTGAATTAATAATATTTAATTATCTTTTTATCTTCAGCTATTTACTGTCAATTAACCTTAATCAGCTTTCGTCATTCCTCAAATTACCTATTAAGGTTTTGTTTCTCAAATTTAATTTAAGCACCGATGATTATTAGTTATTAAGCCAAGTACATACATGTGTAGTTAATAATTACTATCAAGTTATAGCCGCCATTACGGAAATAAGATGCGCTGGACTTGTATTTCCTTTCCCCATTCTTGTGGAGAATCGATCGTCTCCCTAAACCGGTCAAATCTATTGATATTATGAAAAATAAAGTCAGTTAAAATTCAACATGAAAATCACAAAGCGCCTCGCCATCACCTTGAATATTGGTTTTATGAATCGTTTTTCTTATATTATTTCTTTCATTATATTATGTTTCATGCGTTCTGCTTACATTTTTATATTAGTAATTTCATATTCTACTGGACATAAATATTTTATCGAGTTTACTTTTTAATACGATTATACTTTTATTTGAATTGAGTTGAAATCGAGTCGAAAACACTCCTTCAGGGTTCTGATTCTATTTCACACAAAACTGTATACTACAGAATAATACAAACCTAGAAACAGATATGACAAAACTGCCATCTCTATCATTTTAAATTATTTTTAATATCTTATAATTGTTGTTGTTTCATTGTGAAAACGTTCAAACTAAGAACCCGCGACGGATGAAGTCCGTTCTACCTCAATACGTAAGCGTTATCGGGAAAAACCTTTTTCGTTCAATTAACTTCGGAAGTCCACGGTCTTTTATGTTATGGGAAAAGGAAATTTACGCGCCGGCTAAGGCCGGCTAAATAGTCAAACCGCGTTACAATCTCTAATCACGCGATTAGAGCGATTTTCAACTCTCTCGACGATAAAAATACGGGTCATAATTCCGTACACATTTCTCCGTCATACCCACGGTACACTCGCGTGGAACGGAATGTTTAACTAAATAGTTTCAATATTTTAAGTTAATTTTAAACTTTCGTTAATATTAAATCTTATAACGGCTCAACGCGATGAAATTGATTCAATGTCCAATGCAATTGTTTAAATATATTTTTATCGATAAAACGTTCGGTCACTAGATATCGACGACGCGCGACATTTACTCGAAATTTAATACAGTTATGTCCTCAGAGCAATAATGCGAGCGCAGTCGCTTATAGAGCCGCCCATACGCACAAACATTGAAGTAGGATTATCAAACACGAAGTTAAATACAGTTTGCAGCAAAATAATGAGCCGAGTTTCCATTGTAATTAGTTTTCAATATTCTTACTTATTTATTTTCTTAAAAGGTAGGTATTACATGTTTATTATTGCAGGGTTATTCAGGGCATAATGATTTTTGGGCGTTTATTATTTCTTGAATTTAAAAAAGAACACAGTATGATACTGGATGTGAATAGGAAAATTACTTTTCTTTTAAGGACATATAAATATTTTCAAGAATAATGTCGTTAACTATTACGCGGAGTGAAGTATATTCGGGAACATTTCTGCATGCATAAATCATGAACTTCAGTCAATACATAAAAGTTCATTTCACCGCGATGTCGCTCCTAAGTAGCGCCTACTAACGTCACTCAACAAAAACATTCTAGTTTTTATTACAGCAATCAATTATCAGGGTGTTAAAATCTGAAAAATAATACTGTTTATTCTTCCAGGTGTACATATATTCACAAGATGTATTAAATTTCAACTTTTAAGTTTGTCAATGGTTATGTCTACCTGTCATATCCAACCGTGTTCGTACATCTAAGTGAACTTGTGCCACTATTATCGCTCAGTTGCAAAAAATGAAAAAGATTAAGCGAAGCTCGAATGTTGTTAATATAGTGCCATATTGCAATTACTACTAATATACTAAAATAATATTATCTGCTTATTCCAATGAAAAAACGGTGCGAAATTAAAAAAAAAAAAAATTACACTTTTGCATCATGATGTATAAATAATAATGAAACCAAATATAATGTAATCTTATCTGATTTTTTAAATAAGATTATTGGTCATGAACAACTAGATTCAGTTATCGACCTGTTAATTAATTAAATATAAATAAATTACAGTGAACTTCTACTTGTATATTAAGCGTATTAATTTGAATATGTTAAATAAAGACAAATGTCTCGATTAAAAAGGCATGCAAATTATAGCAGTTGGCGTGATTTTGTATAAGTAATCAATTTTACTGTCTTTCTACTCTAATGTCAAGGTTTTGATCGCCCGTATTTAATTTTTTTCCTTTCTAAACCCATACAAAAATCTATTACACACATCGTTTAGCCATGCGGTTTTAAAATCATTTCGATTGAGACATTACTTTTTTTCTCAGTAATTTATTATAATGCGGACATTTGGCATTATTAAACAGATTTTAATGTTGTTTAGCGAGCAGGTTGCACAGCTTACCGGTACCGAGTTCGATCTTGAAAACTTAACATAATCAGAGTATTCGTTATTCTCGATGCGTTAAGTCAAATATGTTGCTCTAATTATTTTGTTTTTACCTCAGAGTTATAATTCCCTTGAGAATCTCTTTAGAATCCCTTTAGAGAATGCATTGAACAAAAGCATTCCAAATTTTCGGTTTGGTTTTTTGTTTAACAACAAACGTGTAACGGACGGTATCAGCTTGCGCTTGCAATTCTCGACCGGAGTATCTACGGCTAGTTGTTTTGTTGTAAACTGTAACTAAATTCGTGGTTCATAATCACAGAATGGTTTTTGTTTGTATGAGCGACTCAATTAGCCAGTTGTGTATTATTATCCCAAGGTTTTAACGATATAAAACTGTAAAAATATTATGTAGTACTTGCATACTTTTGGATTTTAAGGGGAAATAATATATTTAGATGGCTTTTTATAATTTATTACAGCTCAATATATTATATAACTTGGATTTGTACATAAAACTAAAACGTAAGACTGATCTTCATATACTCAACTAAAGATTTTGGTAAATTTTTAAAACAGTACTGTTTTTATTAAATTCCATTTTCTGCAAACAATACGGCATTTCCTGGTGTTTTAACATAGCTATTTTCAATTTATCTAAATATTTTCGTATCATTTGAAATACGTTACTTTCTATCATATTCGAGGAACAGCAGTTGAAAAAACATCTATAATATTAATACTTTAGTTATACTTAAATATTTAGACTGAATCTGTAACAAATGTTTCTTAATGAGGAAGTCGGTGGATCTGTTTTTTGTTCAATTTTCAAGTGTCCTCGTCGTTTTTAATAAAATAAAATATTAATTTTTAATGTTTGTAATAACGTGGTCAAGTGGGTTGTGTATATCATATTATTAATATTTTTTTTTATTATATCTTATGTTTCTTAATAATGCCTATTTTTAGATACTTATTCACATGAAATAGCCCCGTAATCATTTCATACGATTTTAATGCATAAAATCAATATATATTTCAATGTCGATATTTCTATTAAAATGAAGACTTTTTTGTTTTCCTTTTTATGTCATGCTTGCATCTATATTTAACCGTTATTTCCTAATTTTATTTTAAGCCCAATAAATCATAATTATACAATTTCCCACACATATAATGAAATGGTACATATTTTCATTATTGGTATTTATTTTCAGTCAAGAGGCAATGAAAGACTTTCGCCCCAAGATCACGTGAGTACAAAAAAATGCAATGTAGAAAGATCTAGACTTCCTCCTTCTTCTTTTATATTATTTTTCTTTAAAATAACTACATTCATTTCGTTGATATTTATGTAGATTAAAACATTTCCTATTATAATTGTTGGTTTGAGGGAATAGTGATTTTTCTTTTATATCTGAGAAACTGACCAATAATAGTGATAGTGACGATTAATATCCTCTGTAAAAAAAATATTTCTTACCAAAAATGTTTCTTTGTTACACGACCAACTGAATTTAAAAGATTTCACATTTCAGCTGTAGATATAATTGTTATTTAGGCAAAAATCTGTTATATGAATTATACCCGTATGCAGAGACAAAGCTTAAGGTAAGGAAAGTACATTCTATTGTCTCCACCTACGGGTTATTCTTCGCATTTGAGATTAGAATGTACTTTCCTCACCTTAAGTTTTGTCTCTGCATACGTATAAGGCCCTGTTTTACACGATAAACGGTGACGCGTACTCAAATGTCTATGCTGGTTTAATCCGCATCTACCTATGAACATTCATATTTCTTCAATTATTTTGTCTGCAAAACCGCCACTGTGCATGATCGCTGTTTTTGGGAAAACCAACTAATCCAGCAGTAAAAAGACTATTTCTTTTAAGTTCAATGTGCAACTTTTGCCGGGTATAACAGGTAGCGAAAAGACTATTTATTTTATGTCGAATGTGCACATTGAATTTAAAAGAAATAGTCATTTGGCTACTGGTTTTGTTGATCTCCCCATAAATAGTAATAATGCACAGTGGCGGTTTTGCATTCAACCCCTCATCTGTTGATTTTTGTAAAGTAAAGAGCACGCCGGAAGTAGGCTGAGGTTCGTTCAAATCGGCCATTTTGCAGGAGAGCAAAAATGAACTTTTTTAAATGTTTTAATGCTCGTAACTGAATGTATACTCACATTATAATTTCCAGTATTTTTAGCTATATTTTTAGATTTCCAGAAGACCACTGAAGCATCATAATTACTGAAGTGTTTTTCTCGATATTTTACCCAATTGATCTCATAGAATATTGAATTTTTTTGTGCATATTATGTCGCTCAAAAACTCAAAAAGTAGAGATGCGTTAGTTTTCTCCTAAGAAAGAGTAATAAAAATGTGGTTTAACTGCATTCATAACTCAAAACAGCAAAATTTAGATTTACGATTGTGTACATCTGGAGGTGCGATTTGTTGAACTGAATTAGTTAAATATATGACGTATCATTCGTCAAATTTTCGAGCAGGAATACCTCTCAAGCAACTGGTCACTAGATGGCTTGTGGCACCATGTGCAGAACGAGACGAGTTTTGATCGGAAATTAATTAAACCTATTATACTGGTTTGACTACCAACAACCTCATGTTTGACATTTTCCTATGTCATACAAATATAAAACTCAAGATTTCATCGAGTAAATTTGATTACACGGTTGTTCCGGCTGCACGCCTTCTTACAACAAAAGTTTAAAACAAAAATTTATTTAAATTTTACTTTATTTTTATTTACCTTTTAAATTGAACATGGGAATATGTAAAAGTCATAGAGCGCATAAAATGGGGTCAATTTAAATTATTCTCATGCTTGTAAAAATTAATGTCTATAGATTTCAAATCAAAATTCAATGCGATTAATTATACAACACTTTTTTCCCGTTATTAGCGTAATTCAAACTATAAATTTGCACGTGAATACTTCAACTTTTTTTGAACAGTCAAAATATGAAACTTGGACAGGGTTACGAATGATAAAATCAGACAAGAGAGTAAATCTGAGTCAGGTATAATTGATAAGATTAAGGAAGGGGGTATCAGATGGTTCGGTCATGTAGAACGAATGGATGACAAAAGAATGATAAACCTGGTATAAATGGCGAGAATGAACGGTAAAGTGGGACGAAGACGATCAAGAACGTGGCATGATCAGATAAACCAAAATCTGTCTGGTCATGTCAAAAGCAGGCAGAACCGAAGGGCATGTATGACAATATGTTTGAATGTGGAAGAAGCTAGAAATGTATGCCAGGATAGACGTGTATGGCGATCCATTCTCGCTCCTGCCCCTACGGAGAAATGGTGTGATGGTAGTAGTGTTAAATACTAAAAAAATAATTAGGATAATTATTCACCTTTACACGAATTTTCGTGCTTAATTAAAGCGGAATGCGAATTTTAATTACTGATATAATTATTTTTGTTAGTATTGCGGGTGCTTTTAGTAATAATCTGAAGTATCAGTAAATTTTGTAACATTTACAATATGTGTACCTATGTAACATCAGGTACAGCATTTTTTTAGATTTCACAGATTTAATGAATAGGTACCTAACCTCGTGTTTTGACAATTTTTTCGAACTTTCGTGATTCCTAGTGTTCTTTTATTTATTATTATTATTATTTTTTATTGTTTTTTTCTTTCTTTCTGTTGACGCCCATGGGGCTTTTACATTATACATACTATATAATAAGAAAAAGTTACACATTTAACATAATTAACATTTTTTCAAATATAAAAATTATTAAAAAATATTTTTAAAATTTAAAAATAAAGTTACATAGTTAACATAATACACTATTAAGACATAATACAAAAATTATATAATGTTTATAATATAAGGCATAACAGGATTCAAATAAAACATAATTATATTTTTTATTTTTTTTTTACACCGGTAAACTAAACTTTAAAGTGATGTTATCCAAAATGTTGAAAACTGAAAAGGGTTTATAAACTAAAAATATAAAACACAACACGGGCTAACTTTTAAGCATACATAAATATTCTAATCTAAATTTCTAATCTATTTTAATTTCTAATCTATATTTCTAATCTAAAGTTCTAATCAAAGTAAAGTTTTTAGGCCTAAAATATGTTTATTACGCAGAAAACAAATCGGCTTCAAGTAAATGTTTGTATTTTATGTTGGAAAATTCCGTGGATCTATCTACCCCGAAATTACCCACCGTTATTTTTGTTATATTTGGTTAAGATCTGAGAACCAGAATACATATCGTGGGATAGTTAAAATTCACACAGAGCCACAATCACACAACCAAACTACTGCCGACTCTAAGATCAACCATTCTGTTATTTCCATTCGTAATCTTCATGCTGAACTGATATTTTTAGTGTGAGGGTTTTTAAATTTAGATTAATTTTTCGTACTTCTGGGATAATTGAAAAGATAAATCCTATAAATGTGTGAATCTGTTATTAAGAGAAAATTCGCATTGATCAAAAGTGTGCCATGTTACATAAATAATAGTATGAATTGTTTGAAAAAATACGTATTTTTTTCATAATTAATCAACTTTCCTCGTTTGTTTTAAAATTTTAACAAGATTGCAGTTGTATTCATGTATACGAACTAATCACTTTAAAATACACAAGAATAATATTAGAATTTTCATACGATATGATGTTTGTTATTACTCATATACGTATATAGGTATTCTTAATGCATTCGATTATAAAAGTACAATATAACGATTTTTGCATTTTACATGCAATAGGCAAATATCACATACTACGAATACCAATAAAAATATATGAAATGGATTTAAAATAATTAATTGTATTTTCAAAATCAATATGGATACTGTGGAGAAATGTTTTCATACATAATTGTAAAAAATAAATTTAATTAAAATACATTGCTAGAAAATCGCGACGTGTTTGGCCTTGGTTGTTGTGGAGTCAAGATTCGTGATAATGTTCGAAACAAATTTCAATGGCCGGGAACAAATAAATATGAATCGTGACGTATTAAAGACGTGGCCAATGGAATGACCGTTTTTGCGGGAATTTAAAATTATAAATTTAAAAATATTTTTTATGCTACTAATAATTAGCAAATTTTTTTTTTGCTGGACAGTATATTTCATCGACATTTTTTTTTTTTAATATTTATTTTTAAAAAAAGTGATAATTCCCTATTATTACAACTCCGGGTCCGGGCTAAGAATACCGTTGTGTGTGTTAAATACAATCAGAATTCTGAACGAGCGATGAATGCTTCAGTTAAAACTTTTTGAATAATTCTGCGCAATAAATAATTAATAAACTTAAAAGTATTAGTTGATTGCTGGATTAAGAAATCAAATCTAATTCTCCGAACTTGCATCATGTTAAATACTGAAATGTAACAATAATGGTTGGATGCACTCAGCTGCATTTAGGTATTTAGTTTGACGTCAGATCGCTAATCTCACCTCAATGCGCAAATGGCGAATTTCAATTGAACGAATTTATGTAGAAAGCAGCCAATCCTCAATTTGGAAAAAATATATGTTGGTGTTATCGGGTGCCGTTAGGTCGATTCTATGTTCTGCTCAAATCAGCCAGGCCGCTTTTTAACGAAAAACTGTAATATCCACATTCTGAAAAAAGCGTTGATTACAAAAACGATATTTCACAAATTTACAGAAAACACCCACAGCACTATGAAAATTTTACGGTATAGATCCTAATTGGAAGATTGATGCCTCCAGAAATCTAGTTCTCTTAAATAAATTAAAGTGGATAAATACATAAATATTTTAATGGTAAAATTCATCAATTTCCAAATAGATGTAATAAAAAAACACTTTTCAATACAGAATGTCATCTCATACATTCAAAGTTTGATTGAGGTATCACCTTAGGCCTGGTCTATGAAGAAGTTTAAAAATTGAAAAATTGTTGTTAGGCGTTGCCTAGTACCTATCTGAAATAATTCGATCAGATGAATCTCTAAACAACAACAAAGATTTCAGCTCAACAATATTTGAGTATGTCTAAAAGCTTGCAGACTGGCCGGATTTCCTCCGAGGAAGTTATTCAAATTTAAATTTATTTCAACAGAGAGGGAAACATTTTTGAGAAGGGAATATGGAAGTCTAGGCATTTACAGGGCTTATGACCTGTCATTGGCTGGTTTAAGTGGCCACTTATCTAAATTATTTCCAGGCATAAAACCAGTATGTTTAATATAGTCTACTGTGTTTTTGCTTATAAATCTCTAGATACTAAGTTATTAGTCAAAATAACTGCTGTTTTCAACAGCAAAAAATAGGGAAATATCACATACAACGAATACCTATATCAAAACATGAAATGGATTGGGAATAATTTATTGTATTCTCAAAATCAATATGGATATTGTGGAGAAATCTTTTCATACAAAACTTTAAAAAAGACATCATAAAAAAATATGTCACTAGAAAAACGCAACACGTTTGGCATTGATAATTGTGACGTCAAGATTCATGACAATGTTCCATTAAAAATTTCAACCTTTTGGAACAAAGTTAAAAATTAACATGTATCATGACGTATTAGGGGCGTGGCCAATGCAATGACAGTTTTTGCGGGAATTCAAAATTACAAACTAAAAAATATTCTTCATGCTAGGTACTAATAAGTAGCAAAAAAAATTTTTTTTACTAGAGAATTTCAAAGACCCTTATTACTTTAGAAACGTGATATTTCCCTATTTTGTCGTTTTTCGTACTGAAACAATTTTTTACTGTTTTTTGCTTTATATAAAATGGTTTGACATTTCTTATAAAACAGTTACCTCATATTTTATTCATTTTGTTAGTTTTGTCAAAAAGCTCCCAGAGATTATGAGGGCTGTATAATTAATTTTAGTGTTTCCAATACCAAATCATATTGGATTAGATTTTTTTATTTTCGTATTATTGCACTCAAATAATTATTCTTTTGAATTTTACATGCCAGAAAGACACATGAAATACGGAAAACACAAAAAGAGCATTGCACTAAAAACCCTTAAAGTATTACTTCCCTTAGTTTTGTGTACTTAATTTAAGCATTGACTAGATATCAATTACAATAATTTTAATTCCAGCTTAGTAAGAATAAGCGGCAATGCCTACCTGTGTAAAGTCTCAAGTCTCAACCAAGGTTCTTACTATTTCTTAGTTTGTTAAAATGTTAACGTACTTTGTACGCATACGTAAATGGTGGTGTTATGCAAAAATGCGTTAAGCCACCCCAATTTCAAACTGAGATACAGTCATCATTGTTTAACATAAGGCGAAATTAAAAAAAAAAAAGATTAACTATTTATCTTGGCTTAAAAATATTTTTTTTTATTCAAAAGTTTTTTTTTTATAAATGCAGAAGACCGTAAAAACTTTACCTTTGTTATAATAATAACTATAAAAAAAATCGAATATAATATATGTTTTTTTATGTAAATTTATCAATAGTACCTACCTACGTGTATATATTATTGCGATGGAAAATTTTGAGGAAAAAAATAAATAAAGCCTTGCTCTAAATCAGACGTTAAAAATACCTTGGGAATTACTAGTTGTTTAAATAAAGCTGGCGCGTTCGCAAAACTTACACAAACGCGTTTAAAATCTACAGGTGTTGATTTAAAAAAAGGTTATAATAAATTGAAACCAAATGTGCTATCTTTATTGTTTACCAATAAGTGTGTATGCATATTTATCCGATATAATTTGTACTGTGCATTTTAATTATACTGTATTATTTATTATATTAATGAAAACAAAAGATATTAATAAAAAACATGCTTGTTTAAAAATAAATAAATATATTACATTTTCTTTAGTGATTTTTTTCTGCTCTAATCCAAAGAAGATTTTTAAAAACATTTAATACAATATCAAGATTTTAAAAATCAGTATTCTGTACATTTAAAATACTTTTGTGTAAGTTTTGCGAAAGCGCCAGCACTAGATAATCGACCTATACGTAATTTGATCAAATAAAATTGTATATTTATAAACCAGTGTTTTTAATCCATAGCTTAATACATATACATCGAACACATATTATTATATTTTTACTATTAAGAATCGCAGCGAAATTCAGTCGAACGCAGAAGCATTCTGTGTGTATTTTATTATCATATCATTAGCAACAAACAAAGCAATAGTTGTCCATGTCACGCTCATGTGCGCGTCTGAGCGCGATAAAGACAGATAGTATTTTCATAATGCGTATGCCGTGCGATGTCATATCATGAGCTTATTCACAGATACTAAACAATGCGTTTGTGTAAGTATTGCGAATTCGCCAGCTTTAAAAAATCTACCAGTACTTCCAATATGAATTCCCAAATTACTGAAAGTTAGCGGCCGTTTGTAATAAACAAAACTTATTGGCAATTTTGGCAAAAAAAGCGTCTTCTTCTGGGTTAACATGTTTTTGCATGTAGTATCATGTTAGCCATAAATTGATCTTAATCCGCAAGCATCTTAAAGCAGTGTTATATTGTTTTTAGTCTAGTTGCATGATTTTTGGTTAAAAGATCGAGGTATTACAGAGAGTTTGTAAGCTTAAACGAATCCAACTATTTTTTCAAAGTAAGAATATGTCTTAGCGAACACGATTCTGACTAATTTATACTACCATAGTCCTTAAAATATAGCTTGATTAAAATGACAGCTGCCAAACTTATGTGACTATTGATGGGAAAATACTGATCACTGACCATATACCGATCAAATCGATGTTATCTATTTTTTTAAATACAAACATAAAACTCTGTTTCTGAAAATTGATATATGAACGCAAAAACAAGCCTTTTATAGTGTATTGATTGATTTGGTGTTTATTTTGTAGAACTCCATATTTAAACTTGATTTCTAATATCATACGTTTAAGACAATTATTCACCAAAAAATAAGACATTTATACTTTTTTCTTGAACAACATCTAATGAATTGTTTTTTTATTCGATCGATTTACATTGACCAATTTGTCTCGTCACTAACATTTTTGCAAAATGATGTAACCTTGTAAGAACGTCGTTAATAATTAGGTTTATTTTAGTTTTTTTGTTGTTTTAAAGCCGATTTATATAATTATGTTGTTTTATATGTCAAGCATTGTATTAAAATAATAAATTAACATGCCAGATACCAATGATTTTTCTTGTGTCAATATAAATCACTCTTTAGACGTAACTACAAAGTCATGTTGTCACTTTTGCTGACAACTGTCATTCTAATCAAGCTATATTTTAATGACTATAACTTTTTTATTTTATTTTGTTGCTTGACACATTTTTGCAAAACACCATCCAAATATGTATGTCGTATAGCTAGGGATCTTATAATATATCAAGTTCTACGTATTAACATACAAATTTGTGTAAATCTTGACTTGGCGTGAGACTCCGCCACCTTCCGGCGCCATTTCTCCCAAATTGGATTATTCTAGTTAAATTCCTATATTAGGATTCATTTTCTTCGTATTATTACGTAAGAAGATTATACGTAATTGGTTTGAAATTTAAACAGCATAATTACTAATTTGCTTTTCTTCCCTAAAATATTTTATTTGTTTATATTTTGTATAGATCACTTATTATTATTATTATCATCTCACTTTTTTCATATTTTTTTAAAGAAAAAAACAGCTAATTATATAAAAATACAACGTTTACAAATAAACCAAAATTATTGGCCAATTGAACTTTTCTATAATATAATTCAGATAGATTCTTCTTATCGTTTCTTTGAATCCCTTCAAATATGTATGTGTATATTTACGTTTTTCCTTTTTAAAAATATTCTTATTATTTTTTACATCTAAGTATGTTTTTCATTCTTTATTTTAATTCTTAACTTTTAATTACTTTTACAAATTTTCTTCATTTTTTTACTTTAATTTTCTACAACTTCTATTTATGTTTTTTATCCTCCTTTTTGTACTTTGATTAATAACCTTACATATAATTACTTTATAATATGGAATCTTCACTGGTCCCTTAGAGTTAAGTCTAACTGTGTTAAATATAAAACTATGTAACTGTACTGTATGTTTCCTAAATAAAAATAAAAAATAAAATAATATATTTCTTAAGTATGGGTGTAATTATAAGTTAAGGCCGTTTTTTCCCAAATGAAGAGAACACGAAAGAGAGAGATGACGACAAATCAGTCAATAACATATTCTCCTTAATTCCTTCGATTGAACGCAAACAATAGTAGGTATAAAAAAAGCTCACTTACGTCTACTTGAGATTCCACTTTGAAGGATTGTGATAAAATAAAATAGTATATGTAACGTAAAAGCAAACACAACATCTTCTTCAGCAGAAAATTTTCTTTCCAACTACGAACCTTAGCTGTTTATTTCAATTTTGGTGCGAATTTTTTCATTTGAGAAAAATCGGACACAACTTATTCTTTTAATACCTAATATGTATGTATATCGGCCTCGTGGTGTAATGGTCAGCGCGTTTGCCTGCCATGCAAGAAGTCTCGGGTTCGATTCCCGTCATGGTTGATATGAAATATTAATTTGAAGGGGTGTTTTCACACTAGAATATTTCATAGTCTCTGGACTGGTACCGGAAGCGAAAGACTGATCATCTTACCTTTATGTAACAAAATGATCAAGATACGCTGCGATTGGTGTACCAATGCAGTGCCCTATGCACCATTAGGTGCCGAAAGGGAATGACGATGATGTATTACTAAATACAATGAACCTGTGAAGTTTTAAAATAGTTAATTTTTTTCATGCATTTTCTCGAAACTTCGCAGTAAGAAACGTTACCGAGTGTAAAAAAAAATCTAATTGCCCGTTGCACTGAACTTCTTCATTACCTATATGGAGTAATGATGATCGATATTTAAACATCTCAAATACTCTTGTAATATGTAACACAAATACAGAATAATAGATGTTTCTTGTCAATTTAGCCTCGTCCAGCGTCCGTCCAACCTCGAGCAAATGAGGAAAATGCGATTTCAAATACGATTTTTTTCATTAGTTTTTTGTGCCAAATGAAGTTTTTCTCTTGTTATTTAAGGAAAAAGAATAGTGTTTTTTAGGTATTCAGTAGTTCAAACTTTACATCAACTCCACCTAGATTAAAGGCCTGGGCGTTGGAAACAAAATGGCTGTCTTTGAGCCCCCAAGTTTTGACGTTTACAAATTAAAAATATTTTTAACATTATATTTTGAGAAAATTACTATCATCAAATACCGCACACATCATTGTTTAAATACACATAATAGATACATTACTTTTGTAAGTACATGTGTATATTTACAAACACCATACATAATCACGAACCATAAAAATCAAGTTAACAATACTACCTACTATCTATATATTGTTAATTATCAGTACATATGATTTAAATGTGTTTTATCACTTATACGTTTAGTTGGTGGAAAATTATTCGGACTGGAGGCATTTTAAACGTAAAATCGACTCATTAGTAAACATGAAAGCGTGAACTTTTGAACGAGATTTATAATTATCTTTTATGTTTATATTTATTTAATTATTTATCAATATACATGGCGCGAAAAAACCTTTCTTAGGCACTCTTACAATAAAATATTTTATTACTTTCATTGGCAGTTATTTTTAGAAAAAATTACCATTTTAAAAAAACCCAACCGAGCGGCGGTTTGACCAGCAGAATTATGTTCTGTGAAGTATGACTGTTTTGCTTTCTGTATTGACTCCCGCGGCCTCTGCAAATTCTACCGCTAAAGCCGCCGTCAGTACTCAGGCCTTAGAAAAGGGGGTATTACAGAATCATTATTAAGTTTAAGCTCTATTTTTTTTTTAGGAAACTGGCAAGTTATTAAACAAAATAAGACGCATTTGTTTTAATCCGGCCTTTTTTAAAACTTGAAATTACTTTTCTTTTTTAATTTCCTGGGGCTCTTGAACATGCCAGCTTCAAGTTGTATCGTATATAACGGAATTATTATAGGTATTTTGAATAAAACTGGTTTTGTATATGAAGATTATAGGGTAAGTCCTTGACAACAGCAATTTATTTAATGATGCTCTTATAGTGAAATATCACTTTTTAAAACATTTTGAAAGTAATAAAGGTTTATAAAATACTGTCAAGTTAAAAATGATTTTTTGCTAGTTTTTAGAAGCATAAAAAAATATTTTTAAATTTTAAATTTTGAATTCCCTAAAAAAACAGTCATTCCATTGGCCATGCCCCTAATACGTCACGATTCATGTTTATTTGTTCCTGGCCATTGAAATTTGTTCAGAAATCGAAAATTCACGAATCTTGACGTCACAACAACCAAGACCAAACACGTCGCGTTTTTCTTGAATTTCTTTTTTGCATTAATGTATGAAAACATTTCTCCACAATAACCATATTGATTTTGAAAATACAATTAATTATTCTGAATCCATTTCATATATTTTTATCGGTATTCGTAGTATGTGATATTTCCCTATCAACGTATTGCATTTGTGTCCTTTTTGATTTTTTTTTTACTTTCTAAACCCTAATTTTATAAATGACACTTACAAATAAAGGGATTTTTTGTTTTTATAACATTTAGCACCTCTAGGTACGTATCCTAATGGGAAGTTAAAATTTATCTTCAATTTTATCTACAAAGTAAAATTTAGTTTTCTGTATGAAAAATTCAAAGTTTACAATTTTTTTTCTAAACATGTTCAGTTACCGGTTACCGACGAATATTCTTTGAATTTTCATACAAATATACACACTTTCGTACATAAATTTTGATATTAGTTTATACCGTCTCAGTATATACCGACGAAGATAGCCGTTCTGGACCTATTTTATTATTTCTATCGGATAGCATACTTGAGTCCATTTGCCCTAAAAATTGCTCTTGCGGCTTTCTTTTCAATGTGCGTTATTTAATAGTAAAGACGTCAAAAATTTGAATTCTGTTCACTGATTTTATTCACACAGACTTAGGTGATTCATGCCATTGAATATTATCCTAAAATTACGTATTATATAATAACCTAATATAATTTCTCTTATCAGTCAATTTGTGTGTTCGCCTATTGACGTTTTTAATTATTTTCGTAATTTTGGTTGATGATTCCACCGTCACGGGGTCAGAGGCATTTCTAATTTCTTTTTAAGATGACTGGACCAAATCCGACGCCATTTTATTCCAATTTCGCAATTTCCGCCTTTTTTGTGACGAATTCAACAGGCGATGCACCAAACCAGGAAGTTATGAAAGGTTTTCTTAGAATCTCTCTTAATGGTCTGTCGGGTATCCTAGACAGAGCATCATCATCATCACACCCCTATTCGCACCTGCTCGTGCACAAGGCACTACATTGAAACACCATATGTGGCGTATATCGATTTTTTATTGAATAAGGGAAAGTTATCAGCCTTACGCTTGAGTACCAGTCCACGGACAGTGAAATAGTGCGGTGTTAAACCACCTTTAAAATGAATATTTCACGTCAGGTCTGCAGACTTAGGACCGCAAGCATGGTCGGCGAATGCGCCAACCAGAAGCCGACTGATCCCCACTCGATTTCGTTCTTCAGGATTTTTATCTGAGAGTAGCCTTCGAGTCAAAAACACTCGTCCAGGGTTCTGGTTCTGGTTCTGGTATTCCTCATCCGCCTGAAAACGAAAAAAAAGACATTTTCAGTACTGAGGTAAACACTTATTTTGTGGTTATTTTATATTTTTGGTAAAATCACGGTATAAGAATTTTCGACATTTTTTCGAGAAAAATCACATTAATTTTTTGTGTTCTCACGGGAATCGTACCCAAAACTTTTCGTGCATGAGTCAAGCGTCTTAACCACTACACCACGGACTTGACTCTACCTATCCACCTATTTATCTGAGAGAGCTCTTCCAACCTCTATCACAACACGGACTCTTTGTTCTAGTAACGAGAGAACCCTTTTAATACCCTTTCATCGCTTGCTTCGCTAGCTTCTTGATTGTGGAATAATCTACCCAATAATGTTAGAGACGCCCTTTCTTTATTCACATTAAAATCAAGATTGAAATGTCACTATCTGAATAATTAAGTTGTTCCTTTATCATTCTTCTTATCTTCCCATCCCCTCTCCTCTCTTCATAGTAAAGTGTTAATAAAAAAAATATAAATAAAAAAATTGTTAATCTTTTTATTTTATTTTGTTAATATGTTAATATGTCTATGTACCTGTAATTTTATTAAACTGTAATTGCCTTAAGGCAATATGCCCGCCCTTATATCTATAAAAATTGTATATGGATATAAAGTGTAAAATAAATAAATATTTATTCGTGTTTTACTTAAGTTTCTGTGTATTTTAAGCTTGACATTTTTAGTGCTTACAAGCACCGAGAAAAATAAAAAGAATTATTTATTTATTTTTGAATAGTAGATATTATGTTAAATATTCAAGTTTGTTAGGGAAAATTATTGGTGGAATTTAATTGTGATTTATCATAAAAATAGGCGAGTTATTGATGAATTCGGAATAACCCGTGACTGGACTTGAAGATGTCACGAAAGTGGTGACACCGGTGGCTGGTTATTCTAAATTTGTGGATTTAGATAATACTTATCTTTTATTTAAAGATGTTTTTTTTTTATTCTTTAGAAAACATATAGTCGTACAAAAAAACAATAAAAAAATATTTAAAATTAACAGACCGATTAATTTATCATAACTTAGTTACATATCTACTTATACAAAACAAAAATACCGTAAAAGAAATACGAGTTATGAGCTAAAAAAAGAAGCATAGATTAAAAAAAATGGAATGTATAAATCTTTTATATGCATGCATGCTACTACTAAAGATGTTTATTTCGTGACATTAGTTATTCTAGTTTGTGTACAGGCACTTTGCTAGAATAAACTTTTCCGTAACTTCTAGATATAGAACATTTAAGTTTGTAAGCGAAAATTCTTGATGGAAGTTCATTGTATTCATTAAATTCTCTATCCTTACCTCTGTTTTATATAAATACACTGAACTCCTTAATAAAGATACCAGTCTCGAAGACGTCGCGAAAGCGATGAAACCGGTCACTGGATATTCCAAATTTGTGTATTAAAGTATCACTCGTCTTTTATTTCTATAATAAATTTTAGATGTAGGTTCTACAGTGCAGATAAGGAAACATCTATACGCATTTTATGTGATTATGTGTGTTTATGCTTTACATCATAAAAGAAACCTCATCGTCGGACGACCACTGGTCAAACCCAAGGATGTTAAGGAGCTCACCCCCTACCTAATAGCCCGATACTTTACGAATTAGGGTTTGGAAGGGGATATTTAGCAAAATGAGAACTCTCGTTCACACAGTAGCCAGGGCTTTAATAGACCTGGGCCTAGTGGGCGAGAACTATTCCGCCACAATAGACCTTTACAGGTCGCAGTGACGTCAGGTGCTTGTAAAATACTGACCCCCATCTTTAAGATTAAAAATAAGAATGTACAGGCACGTCTAATGAATTGATTATGTGCGTAATTATTTTTGCACAAAAAACAATAAAATATTATTTTGTTTTTAGTTTTGAAAAATACGTAATATTAATCAAATTTATTTAGAGTACTCGACAGTTCATATTTCAGGTGATAATGATAAGAAAACACAGGTTTGAATAATAATTCAACACGTGTCCAAATTCGATGTAATTAGCTGACCTTGAAGATAAAATAATTTGTGTATCAATTAAATGGATTATTTTGAATTGTAGCAACCGATAATCACGTGAGTTATCTCGTTTGCAGATGAAATGAAATATTGTATAAACTATAGATATATATAATGGAATCATATCTATAAGCGGATGTTCATGATTATCATATTCTATTTTTAAGAAATGCTAGTAATGGTCTAACTAAGACAATAAAAATACTTGGTATTGTATACCTATATGAAAAAATATTACCTGTATTATCCCGTAGAAAGGAAAATCATTTCAAAAGAAATAAATTTATTTGGTGATTTTTTCAAGTGAAAATTTGCGTATGATTTTCCCAAATTTTTCGATTTCTTGGCAATTTTCAACGAGTTGCAAATAACTCACTATTAGAAAATGGGAATCGAGTTGGGGTAAAGTGGGGTTCGAACTTCGGACTTTGGACCTTTGATCCGCGAGTCCGCAACACTAGCCACATGACCACAACCCGATTTAGTATCACCAATATTAATTTGCTTAAACGGTCACCTTCCTTACTCTATCCCTACACTAAATCTCTTTTCTTTTCTCGCTGTCTGATAAAGATTTTTGAAAATGGACAAAAGACACAAAACGGTTATTTTTATATGATTAGACCTCACTTGTACGCTGGCTAGCATTTCCTACATATTAAACACGTGTTATATGATATATGTATGTGCTGCTGACAGCACCATGTTTATGTTATGCGTGGTTCTGCAATTGCGCAAGCCTGAAGGTTAAGTTATTTGTAAGATTTTAAATAGTAAATTGCAAACTACCTTTGAATTAATATTCGGAGTAATTTTTTTGTATGTTTGCCAGTAGGGATGACAACCAGAAGTAAGTGATTTTTTAAAACTCATTTTTATTGATTTTTTAGATACTTTTATTTGCTGTTAGACTTGGTGCTTTTTAGAGACTTCTTTAAATTTTTAAATTTTGTTTAATCGTAAAGTTTTACAATATTGTTTAGTGTATGCTCGTCATAAATATGTAATATTTACACGATACTCTTGATACCTATTACCCGTTTAAATGCCGGACAAAATCAACAGAATTTAGAATGCTTTTGGGAAAGAAAAAAACTGTCAAAAGGGATAAGTTTTGTCAGAGGATATCTCTCTATTCTTTTTCGACAGCAGAGCGTGTTAAATTGGCGGTATAACATATATTTTAGATATTTTCATGCAAATGTTCATGTTAAACTTTACCATGCGCGAGATATCTCGCTTCTGGCACCCGAAGAGCTAAAGCGAAAACAATAATTGTAAAACACCTATGCAGGTAATTTTATTTAAATTTATTTTTATACGGGAATCGCTTATTTTTTGTCTCACTTGTTATGTACAAGGCTTATAATTACTGCAATAGGTATGTTCTTTCTGACTGCTTCGACTATTGTGTGAGGATCTGGCGCGATAGCCAGCTGTGGCCTTGTTAAGGAACTTCTCCATATTTGCTCGCTGAAGAAGAAACCACATAAAACTCATTCAGGAGAAGCCGGACTACTGACAGGCATCAACAGACCTTCCGTTACACTTTGACAGTGTTCGGCGTTTTGTGTCATATTTGATTTATTTCAACAATTACCTTGACTATTTTTACCATATATGACATTATTACTTCACGTGATAAGTTTTTATGACTTATTACGGTTGCGATATCTCCCAGATCATCGTTCAGACTTCTATATAGCGACTTTAGCTGCATGCGCTCTAAGCTGAATAAAGGACGATGCAAGTACATATATATGTCTCTCGTCGTCAATCTTAGGAACCTTTCTTATAAGCTTATTTCTGGAAGCATGTATAATCCAAATATACTGAAAGAGATCAGTTTGTATGTTCCCAATAAATATACTAGAGCGAGATCTCATGCACTGTTTTACACACCCAGCGGAGCTATTCTGAACCGCTCTCGTGGCAGTAGAAAATACTTTAACCCCATGTATTTACATACAAAATACACGAGATAAAAGTGGTTTCTACGGCTGCGAGAGCGTTTGGAATATCACCCCAGGGCTGGTATTCCAAATGGAATTGCGCGCGAAGAGATCGCTCTGTTAGCGTGTATTTAGTACGTAAATACGCGTAAATAATGCCTTTCCTACGCGCGCTTTTGCATTCAGAATGCCACACCAGAAGCCGTTCAAATGCAAGTCAGAGTTCACCCGTTAATAGGGCAACTCGCTTGCTGAATATGGCTTCTGCGGATAATATGGATCTATTTTTCTGTACATATCGACAGTTTAGCAGCCATCTGCTTTCTATTCATTAACTCCTAACTTATATTTACAGTCTGCATTGCGTAGTGGGTTAAACCGCCCGTAAAGTAATGCAGACTACAATTTGTCAAAAAAATAAAAAACAAAAAAAATGTAAGCACAAATAGGACAGTTCGATTCCCCATGTGCCCTAGTCTTCTCTGCAAATTCATTTTATTAAAAAGTTTAATGAATCCTTAAAGTGCAGCAAAATTTAAATAAAATGTACTGTGATTAATCACATTTTGTATACACATAAAATTCTGAATTGCTCATTGAATTTATCTCTCGAGATCAATTTTACTTTAATAGGCAATAATTTATGTTGCAAGAAAAATTTTTACTCAGCTCATTTCTCTTATCTTATTTGATATTGTTTTAAAAATTATTTTTATACTTTGCTTATCGAAAATCGTATCATCCATGCCTGCGACAAACAATCAAAAGTAAAGGATTAAAATGTATGTATAAATATTTAATAATTTAATAAACCTTCACAAATACTTCAATTATTAAGATAACGTTATTGATTTGCGCCCGTAATGCATTATTATTTGCGTGCTATTTAAGTATTCAGTTTGATACCAACTGTATCAATAATTTTAACACGTCACATTTATTGATTGATCGAGCCATGCAGTTTATTGGATTTTATAAAAGCCATAGATACTTTTAACCTCTTCTGGTTCGTGATTTACCTATGTACATACGGAATACGGAATACATAATTCAAAATGTAAATAGTTGTTTTTAGGTTTTCACGGTCACTGTTTTTAATACGTATCCGTCTTTTTTGTGCGAAAAATAACTTGTACCCACATAAACACATAATTTTTCTACATGACATTAGTTTACTCTGAAGATGGGTCCTGATCCTGACACGTTAGGAGAAACGTCAGAACAAATCCAACCTTCACAGGATCTCCCAAAAAATACCATACATAGTATTAGTTATATTTTTTATATTATATTCTCCCAATTTTTTCACAGTCAAGCCTCCTTAAAGGCTATTTGAAAAAACAGCACGATACTTGGTTTTTCATGTAGGCGGATATGCCTGTGTCATGCGATCGCAAAAATCCAAATGGCATTATTAAATTACATCGGATAGATTTATTTGTATTGCATTTTAAAAATATTATTTAAAAGCAGACAAACACACTTACCTGTACACCATGAGGCCGACTAATTTGCTTTCGGTTTCCTTTTACAGGATTTTGGTGGGGTTTTAAATAGCTTTTTAATTCAAATTTTTAAATAATTATTATCTCTTTTGTTTTTATTCCAATTAAATATTGTTAAATGGATCATGAACTACTATTGCGCTTATCTAATTATTACTTTGTAAATTACATCATATCGGTAATTTAGTTTTACGATTCTATCTACGTTTGGTCGTTTTTTATTGTACATTCTTGATATTTTGGAATCGAAAATACTATTTAAGTTCAAGAAGGTTATCTTCCGTAGCAAATATTCTCATTTCTGACCCCTGAATGTCATATTATTTATTACATTCTAGAGGTGATTATTACACTCTTCGTAGTATTGTAGTGCTTGCATTGCAAAATGTCTATTATAAGTTGTGAATTTAAACTAAATGTCACACGTATATCAAAATGTATCTATCGATTCGTTTCCTTTACTCGTCTTGCAGCAATCGTAGCAAAAAAAACCTAAAAAACTCAATCAAGGAAACACGCTGGTCAGTGTAGTTATCATACGTATATTAAAATTATCGGATTCTTTACTCATCTAATCTTCATCTCTGACAGAGGTCTCGGGTTCGATTCCCGACATGGTTGACATGAAATATTTATTTTAAAAGGTGTATTTACAACTAGAATATTTCATAGTCCTTGGACTGGCGCCTGAACCAGAAGACTAATCATCTTACCTTCATGTAACAAAAATGATCAAGATATGCTGCGATTGGTGTATCAATGCAGTGCCCTATGCACCATTTGGTGCGGAAAGGGAATAATGATGATAAATCTTAATCTTAGAAAGAAAAAAAACACAATGTACGTCAAAAGTTCTTCCGTATTAACCAATGATAGAGTGTTGATATAGATTTCCGGTTTCTGGGAAGCTAACTCACCAATCAGCAGAACTCACCGATGAGAACTTGTGACGTCACGGGCGGAGTAATTTCAAATATACCAAACATTAAAAAAACAAAGCGCTGATTATACGACACATAAAATGTTTTTGGCTTAGTTTCTAGTCTATTTTTTTTTTTTTTATTCACTGAATTACTCATTCAATGTAAGGCCCTCTCCAGAAACAAGAGCTTGTCTCTTTTTTATGGGGAACTGTATTAAAAATCAAAAACATGATTTTATAATTAAATATTTATTGAAACTGAAATAATGAACGCAAATATTTTTTTCTAAACAACCTGGAGGAGTGTTTTTGGCTGGAAGACGGCTATTATTTTGTACTATGATTATATCGGTTTTTTATTATTGAATTGCTGTAGAGCGTGTTTTTCAGTATTTGCGTAAAATGTATTTCAGTGCATGGGCGTGTTAACGAGGCGCGTGGTCTGGTTGGTAGTTCGTAGCCAAGACACGGAGCTTTTCACACGGTGCGCCGCGGCGGTAGCCGGTGCGCGGTGGTTGAAATGGTGAATGCAGAGCACACGGGAGGTGAACGAACCGTGGAAAGTGTCGAACGCCAACCACGAATCTAAAGATAAATCAATCCGATCCGTGATTTCATTTCGTCCGATACGTGCAATGCTTTCTACCGGGTTTCTATTTTACTAAAATAATCCATCTAAAATCAACGACGCATTATTAAATAGACGCGTTAGTGGCGCAAATAAAATATAATTTTAATTCCTGGGTAATTGGCTTCCATGCCTTCATTCTGTCACGGACTTGCATCGTGATCAGATGTGGTACTACGCTGAAATATGCTCTTGCGTGTTAAAAAAAAAGCTTTCATTGCAGGCAGCAAAATAAGAACTATCGCCCTCCACACAGTAGCCAGGCTCTTTAAACACCTGGGCTTGGAGGATGAGAATTAATTTACGGAGACCCGTCACAATAGATCTTGATCCCATGTCCATGTTGTTTATTTTATTGCCATTAAAAAAAAAACATTCAATGACTTATATTTCATTTCCTCTCTACGAATCCGGACTTAATAATGACGTGTTTATTGTAAGGAATAAAGTAATAAGAGATCAGACGCAGCAAACTCCGTTACCGACAGTCATCAAGCGGAGGCGATACGGTTAGCTGGGCCATATACCGCGGTTGCCCCCTGAGAGCCTTAACCTGGCTTGCCTACTTTACAAAGCGTCAAGTTCTCGACGTCCTGGACGTTTGCTGCTGACTGTTCGTCAGCAGTTCATGTCAGGACTACGGGACGCGAACCTGGCTCAGAAAGGTGCACAGAAGCTGGCAGCTGACAGAGATTCCTGGAGGCTCTTTGTTGACACCATATGCTCCAACTAGGAAGCGGACCTGGAATAAAGATGATGTTTTGTTTTTTAAGTAAATTATCTTATGAATATACAATAGGGTGGGTCGACGATTTTGTTTCCGAACTTTGAAATGAAAGGGGTCTAAATAGTTGCTTTTTGAATTACTCGGAATGCAAATTTAAAAAAAAAAAAGATAATACTTTTAGCCCTCAACCAGAGCTTGAAGTTTGCGAAAAAGTAAATTTTTTGCGCTAAACCAGCTGTCATTCCGTATTTAAGGAAAGAAATCAGTCCAATTAAATTTTATAATGTGCATTAAATCTTATTAAATAAGCATCTAAGGGCGTGAGTTGCATTTCGTTTTGTAATAAATGGGTAACGTTGTTTTAATGAGCCATTGTTCTCGTCAATATTAGCCAGGCGCTCAACGGAATCAGTTCCGCGGTGTGTAAACTTTTTGCATTTCGGCAGTTTTAAAACGTTTTCGAATTTGTAATATGATTATATTATATCTTTACTAACAAAAAAATAATTTTACCAATATAGATAATTAACAAAATATTCTGACAGATATAAACTTCAAACCTCAGTTGAGGTTTAAAAGTAATATGGAATATTCTTTTAAATAAATTTTACGTTCAATGTGATCCAAAATGCAACTTTTTAGACACCTTTCACTTTGATGTGAAAAAATAAAAAAAAACTTCACACATCATCGGCATAGAACAAAAGCATCCAAAAATTTCTCGACCTGAGTACATACGGCCCGCTGTCTTGCTCTTAACTGTAGCTAACTTCGTAGTTGATAATCATTTGTCATGTGGGCGACTCTTTTAGCTAAGGTTTGAGTCATCTTTTGAATATAACATTATACAACATGCATGTGAGTTTTTCCTTGAAGCTACGTCACATTAACATAAGTATTCATCACGATTGTCAGATCTTATATGACGTTTTTTACTCATTAAATCCGCTTCTGTAGGGTTTTCCAGCCTCCACCGTACAGCGAATTTGTCATTCGCGACCACCGAGTTATTAATTTCTGTTATTAGCGAATAGATAATTTGCCTCCCTTTCTTACAAAGACGACGGAAGTAATAGGCGCCTAGTCTTCCCGTGCAAATTACATCTTACCAATGTTGTTTCTCGTTTTAGATCCTGTAACTTTTATTCAACATTAATTAATTAATACTTGCGTTGTTTACATGCCTGGAAGGTTACAATTATTTTTGCACACGATTTACGGATCCGTGAAGGTGAGAAGTTTATAGTGGCTGACCGAAGTTTTATTTAAATGTATATGTTATAAAATAAATATTACGTTTCCCTAACTCCATGAGGCCAAGAGCCCTGTGTTAAGTAGAGATACAAAATAATAAGAAGTGGAAGCATGCATATTATTAAAAAATACAAAAAAAAAAAAATATTACATAAACATGTATTTTAGTAAACATCTGGACAACACGCTTAAAACTTCGTGAGTTTCGGTTTCGGCCAGTAAAATGAGTTTCGGCAGCGGTTTCAGTTTCGGCTCAGCCGAAACCTGCGGTCGGGATGTGTCGGATTACGTTCGGCTGCAGTTGGGTATATCTTATGGCTCGTGACTCTAAGGTCTCGTCAGTTCTAAGATATTTTATATTTACATTTTTGTAATGTATTTATAATGAGGAACTTTAGCCCTACAGGAAATTGGATACAAAAAATGTTTTCTTACGCGGGGTAAAAATTAGAGCAATAAATTATGTGACAAAGTTTCTTGAAAATGTACAAAAAAAAATATATAAAATATTTTGATAAAAACGCACTACTTTAAATGACGTCACTGGTTCATGTGAATCAACCTATGATCTGAGAGCTATGGAAGATTTCCGGTCTGCTTGTCGCTTCTGGACCAATAGGAAGAACTGAATGAGAATAAGCGGAAATGAACCTCTGACGTTACACGCGGAGATATTTCAGAAATACAAAACTTTGAAAAATCGTAGCGCCGATAATACGATATATAAAAAATTTAAAAAAAAAAATTGACTTAGTTTAACAGTCTATTAACAAATAATTATTTTTTAAAAAACCACTGAACTTCCTCATTAACAAGTTAAAGTTCCTACCGCGTACACGGAAAAATTGTTACATACATATAAGTTATATGTATGTATAACAAATAGACGAAGTAATTAATTTATGCTCTTTAATAATACATATTTGTTAACCGTAATATACAATGTGATAAATACAAAATAAAACAAAGGCATACATGGCTAAATAGCGGATTTATTGTCACTATCAATTTTATTACAACCTGACCAAAAACAAATAAAAACAGTTTACAAACCACAAATAGTTAAAACATTATAAAAGATTTAGGTGTCTATTGCTTACATTAATTGCATTTAATACTTTTTAATTTATTCAATTGCATCTTCCAAATATTCATTAAAAGTATTATTTCTTGTTTAAGTGGCCACTTTACTCACTGTGTAACATTAACCATTCTGCCTATATTTTGACATCTGTATTCCTTCAATTCTTCCATCTTTTGATGTTTGTGAAGTTAAAGAGCTGAGACCCTTGTTGTTGAATCCAGTTCTTGTCTACAACAATTTGGTCAAACTCATGACATTGTTATTTAAATAGTTTCGGTTTCAGGTTCTGCCGAAACTAGAGCAGAAGCTGAAATTCGGTTTCGGCTAAAAATCTTGTTCCGGTCAATCACTAGAAGTCTGTAGTTTGTTTGAAATGATAATTAAATCATTATTCATTTATAAACTTCTATGCTAAAAATACATTTATTGGGTTTTCTTAAAGCATAAAAGTTTTACAAATTCCGTTGATTATCCACGCTTTTTCTTACAATGGGCCGGGCCTTACACATAAACTTAGCATAAAGATACGCCTAGGCATCGTGGTAGAATACGTATAGGAATATCATCCTTATTCTACTACTATGCATAGGCGTAACTTCATACCAGGTTTACAAGTAAGGGCCAATATTTCAATGGGAACTCTATTTATAATAAGTACTTTTTTAGAGCTCAGTTGCATTCAGAAATATTTCAGCGTTCTAGCATGCTAATTCTATAAACTTTAATTTTCATTATGTTTCCTAATATTTAGCTCATCTTGAATCACGTCTCGCGGCCCGAATAATGCAGTCGATTTGACCACGATCTCTTTTGATTGCCCATTTAGTTCACAATGCATGAAAGTGAGTCGTGAGGATGCTCCACAATTTTCACATGTGCTGGAGTAAAGTTGCCATTCTGAATGTTACCAACAACACGATCGCACTTGTTCACACGGTATCGGAGCAAACTAGAGCTGGTCCGTATTTAAAGTCGTTATTGTACGAAAAAAGGTTTCCCCGCGCCATTTTGCCAGACTTTCACCGCGGGAAGTCCAACGTGATATGTTTCTGCCGATAGACGCTATTATAATGACAATGTCTGCATGTCGGAGCATTAAGGTCCATCAAAGTAATGGATCTCTTTAATATAAATAATGTATCAAATTTACACGTGATGTTTTTTAGAATAATATTTTAATATTGGAGATTTTTGACTTAGAGAAATTGCGCAGTTTTAAATTCAATTAAAAACAACATTTTAATTGCAAGAAATGAAACATATCGCTAATGTGGAAAAAACTAAACGATAACAAATATTTTATTTTATTTAGAGTAATAATCATACATTTGACGTCGAGCTCATCGACCTATTATACACACAGATGCGCCCTGTAGAGTATTTTTTTTTTAAAGTGACGAAAACGTACCTATAGTTACATATTTTATTTATTTATACCAGAGACACATTCAGCGAGCATGCATATACTACCGAAAATTGGAGGATACCAATTTTTTGTATTTAAAAAAGTTTTTATTTTCATGTTTACCATCAAAATTAATTTTTAGTGAATCCCAATCCGATTATTTCCTTAAATTCCTCATAATTACGATTTATTTATATCTTTTCACTAGATTTCGGGAACGCAAAAATAATATTAACAAACATTTATTATATTTTAAAAAACGTATTCCTATCAGTGCCTCCTGTAAGTAAGAAAAGTTTCGCAATCACGCCGCTCTGTGTAGTTTTAAGTTGACTAAAAAGAATATTCTTATTTGAATATGAATTATTTTAAGCTTTGTTAATCACTCACGAACAAATATTTATTAATAAAAAGTTACACTACATTTTTTACAAGTTTTATTCGAAAGGTTTTTACACGCTTTCTTGACGCAAGCAAGCATTTTGGTTTCGATTCTAAAGGTCACACCTGACAGGAAATCGATGAACGATTAAATCCGCGTCGGGTATCACTGAGAGTTTGGGCATCAGTTAAGTGTCGTTATTTTTGAGGGCGCGGGGCGCGTCTATGTGTTTTAATATGCCGATGGTCGAACTAACGTATTTAATATGAAAGTAACATGATAAATTTTTTTTTGATATAAGCGTGATGGCCATTAGTTCATTGCCTTTTTATCACGTTTTAAACAAAAAATAACTTAATGTTTTAACACCAACGCATACATCGGTGTTAAAAACCAAAATCTACTGTTAAATCAACATTTATATATATATTTACAGCTCGAGATATCCTAAACACTGTGTTTGCGAAATTAATTGATCACATTCACGCTCAGTCAGCAATTCATAGTACGTCGGATAGGTTATCTTTGTATGCAAATAATTGCAAAAAATAGTAAGAATTAATTCGACATCGACGTTGAACCGCTTTGCGTTTTTCTAGTTTGTCAAGACTTGGCGTTGCGGAGCGACCCTGATGTGTGGCTTTGCCCATTTTATTATTCCCGCTTTTACTTTCACCTCAGATTCTTTCTTTCAGTTCCTGCCACCGAACTACATTCGTATTATAATCTATGCATAGTTTCTTGCCGCAACACAAAAAATGGTGACCTTGATTCATTCCACGCGTCGTTTCTTTTTGTTATCTGAAGCAAATCTCTCGACTGTTTTGAATGTAGATCAGGACGCTAAATGACTGAACGGTCGAACATAATAATGCAATCGGCCTAATTGTGTCAATACTTGAAATATAAATACTATAAATAATAATTCAATAATATAAATATAAAACAACTTTGTTTTCAAGCACTTATTCAGGTTTCAAAGTTATGTTTTGTGCCGATGTAGTGTAGCACACAGATAATCAATATTCGAAGTCCAACAGATCGATTGAGAAAGCACGACGATATTGTATATTAATTTATTATTTAAAAGACATTACAAAAAAACTTTATACTGTTACACTTGAAAGCTACCGTATTGATTTAAATTAAGTATTACGTCAGAGTGACGTAATACTTAATTTACGCGAAAGATTTAAAAAAAATATATATTTTATAAATTTATTGCAAAAAATAATATACATACTTAATAACAGGGAATCTATTTAAAACCAATTAATGTAAAATGAAAACGGAGTGTTCTCTGTTTATGATAGTCTCCATCTTACATGCCACAGCCTGTTTTAAGATGGAGATTTTCTATCTTTAAAGCATAAGTAGTCCTTTTTACTAATAAAACAATAACATAAAAAAGAAAAACTAAAACCACTTAATTATAAATGCCTAGCTAATCAATGGAAGAAATTGTAAATCGTTATTATACAAATATAAAGTATATATATGTTTGTGCCAAGAATACATCTTAATTAAATATAAATAATATATAATAAAAAACAAATACATTTTTAATTATTTTCCAAAGGACTGTGTATGGATTTATATAATGCAAGTTTTGGTCCTATGGAGGGATAGGTTTGATACAAAAAAATGTACATTTATTTTCCCCACGCTACATCCTAAAATTCACCCAAAATTATATTTCTCACGCATTGAAGCATATGGTTTTCAAGTGCATACCATAAACGACCCTTTTCAATAAAAAATACATGATTTCTGCATTGCGTAAGATGTTAATATTGGTCCCAATATTGGTGCCAAATGCATCAGAACTCTGGGTATATTACATCCTGGGAAGAACGTAATTTCTACGACCAGCTAACTAAATGACAATACGTACTATGTAAGTACATTACAGCTACACAAGAAGCTTGTGTAGCTGTAATGGAGGCTAATTCCCTACCATCAAACGTTAAACCTGCATTTTACACAACTAATAATATAGGAATATTGTTGAAAAACCACAAAGATGAAGTCCTTTAATTGAATGAATCTAGCATAAACTTGCCTAGTAAATTGTAATGATTGCGATTCAATCTACTAAATAAATAATAAATAGGGTAATGATATTTTTTGTAAATACTCTTCTCAAAAAAACACCTGGGACCGTATTACAATGGAAAGTTTACATTCTTCTTCAATTTTATCTACAAATTAAAATTTATATTTCCGTTTGTAAAATTGAATGTGCATACATTTTTTTCGGAGCATGTTCAATTACAGCTTACCGATGAAGGTATTTAAGTTTTTCATACAAATATATACATTTTCGTACATAAATATCGATTTGTCTCTATAGGCAGTCGGAGTTAACTCTAATAAAATTTTAAAAAACTTTGTTTTGAACGACTTTTTTTTTCTACCGACCGCGACCGGTTTCAAAGCTACGCGAGCGACCAATGTACAATTAACTAATGCATTCTATCCTATTTTATTTTTTACTTTATTTAGACTAAATATTACGTCGAACATATGGAGCTAATAAGTTAAGTCTTTTTGTCACGATGTTCTTCTAAAGATTGAAAATGTGAAGAGAGATGGGTATGATCTTTAAAACTAGACAACCACAAAGTTAGTGCTCATGAACAACCACAAAGTTAGTGCTCCAAATTTTAAATACGAGGATTGTGTAAAAAAATAAGGTTCTCAATTTTTTTTCAGGTTCAAGGTATTTTTTATTTGAACTGAAAAATACATAATTGGAAAGCTTAATTTCCGAGGTGACGTAGTGACACAACGTTTCATCCCCTCGACTGATGAAAGAGTGCAGGAAGCGGTCACCAAATTCCTCCACGGACTGGCGGCTGACTTCTTTGAAGCTGGATTCCAAAAGTGAATTAGTCGTCAACAAAAATGCGTTGAAAAATCTGGTGATTATGCTGAAAAATAGTTAAGAAATTAAGCTTTCCAATGATTTTTTAGTTCAAATAAAAAATACCTTAAACCTAAAAAAAAAATTGAGAACCTTATTTTTTACACAATCCTCGTATTTTAAATTTGAAGCACTAACTTTATGGTTGTTCATGATAATACAATAAATATGAAAACTGTCTAGTTTTAAAGATCATACCCATCTCACTTCACATTTTCCATCTTAAAAAAAATAAAATATATTGAATATAACTCTGTTAAAACTCGTATATGATACGTCTACCCGTGTAAAAATTGGTTGGCTGGAAGATATTGCTTTTAGCAATAAGTCTGCTTAAGTACTCATTCTCTGTAGTTGAAGTTTTAAAGAATAATTATAATAATAATTTCAATCGTGTTATGCAAATCAATCATTAGGTCTTGCTTTCAAGACGATGATATCAAACCGTGATAGGCATCAATGTTGATATCCATTAACCGTTTTGTGCGTTGTTATTTGCAAAAAATATATAATGAAATTGTGTTAGGTTTTTTTGCAATCGAAAATACGTGATTAATGAAACGGCTACACCTCGCGAGACGAGTACACTTGTTTCTCATGGTTATAGAGAAAGGAGGTTTCTTATTACACAATCGTGCCTAAATCTTTTAAATATTACCCATTAACCACGAGAAATTGCGTTAATTCATCTTTCGCTTTTTCTAAACGAGTGAATCTATCTGAGAGAGCTCATCGCCTGTTTATCTGAGAGAGCTCATCCAACCTCTTTCACAACACGGACTATCTCTACGTTCTAGTAACGAGAGAACCCTTTTAATACCCTTTCATCGCTCTAATTTTTTTGCCTCCTCTTTCACAGTAGTAGCCGCTCGATTGTGGAATAATCTACCCACTAATGTTAAAGACGCCCCTTCTTTATTTACATTTAAGTCAAGATTGAAATGTCACTATCTAAATATTTAAATTGTTCCTTTATCCTTCTTCTTTCCTTCCCATTCCCTCTCCTCTCTTCATAGTATAGTGTTATTTTTTTTAATATTTATATTTATTTTTGTTAATCTTTGCTTTTAATTTTTGGATAAAATTGTAAGATTCAATATGTCCATGTATTTATAATTTTCTCAAACTGAACGGTTTGGGTAGGTAGGAAGAAATTGCCTTAAGGCAATATGCCCGCCCTTATATGTATATTTATTGTTTATGTATATAAAGTGTCAAATAAATAAATAAATAAATCTAACTAGTATTTTGTGTATTGTATAGAATGTTTCAAATGAAATATCTCTATTTTAAATCAAGACTCAAATAGCGGTATAAAGGTAACATAACCTCCGTGGTGTAATGGCTAAGACGCTTAACTCACGCATGGAATGCACCGAGTGAGATCACGAAACTTCTCAATCCTGGGTGTTCTGTGCTATAATTCACTACTCTTATTGTATTGGTGTAATAAAAACAAAAAAAAAACAATTGTATGTATTTGAGGATATAAACGTTAGTTCTTTGAATTAATTATCAGGTAAACGAAATTAATTATAAGGTTGATTGGCTAAGGTTGAAGGAACAAAGATATTTATGAATCACGTAATATCGGTATAAATTATATTTTTTCTAACAGGTATTCACTCAGAAAAGTGCATAGAAAACATCAATGTAACCATCGTAGTGACATTGTTAAAGTTAAATAGGAATCCTCAAGTTACGTGTATTTGTATTAGTTACCGGGTTATCACTTGAACGCACACGAACTATGCTCAGAACTCTTCACTTATACGCTCGCTTTGCAGGTATAAGATTTTTCTCTGTTTACCATTTCGTTCTGTTATTCTCAGTTTTAATCTGTCTCTATTTTTATTCAAGATTCAATACAATTTTATATTGTGCAATAAGCGGATGTCTGGTAATTAGTAAACACCTATAGTAATAATAATAAAACTAATTCTTTGATAACCTCCTTATCGGTTCTGTGTTTTATTGACAGAATGTAGCTACTATCTATGGAAATTTTAATAATAATAATATATTTCGTTACATTTCATTTCAAGTTTAAATTTTATCAGCGCAACTACTGTTATCATTTTGAACTTGTGTTTCGTATTCCAATTGTATTTTTACGCTGTAAAAATAATTTTATCATAATTAATTCATATTACTAACCTCAATTTTCGTGTATTAAAAAAAATTGACAAGGGGAAATTTAACGTATTTATAAAAAAATATTAGACTCATATTTGTTTTCAATTTCATAAAAACTTATGGTGGTACTTTTTCCGTTTTTTTTTCCGAAGTGTGAATTTAAAGCCTTTTTTTAAAGAGTCAATTTATTTTTGTTTTTTTTTTTGGGTCATAATGAAATACGTTTTATGCTTCTTCCTCTTCTTTTTCCACACCCGCTCTGAAGTGGAGCATGTGCACATCACCAGACGCCTCCAAGAGACTATCGCCAGCCAGCACTCGCCTCCTCCCATGTCAATCCTGCGTCCCTTAAGATTAGTTTCCGCCGAATAAAGCCGAAATGAAAATTATTTTTTTGGAGGCTTACATAGTCATCGTTTGCAATTGAAGGTTTTTTTTACAAATTTTGAAAAACTGAAATTAGAATTTTTCTCGTTAACTTCAAAAAGCTAAATCTGTAAAAAAAAACACTTTGATCGCTAAGTGTTGATGATAAATTGTCGCTTTAGTTCGTTTTTGTTCAACATACTAATTTCAACGTAATTAAATTAAGTGTACAGGAGTTCTGAGAAAGCCTCTATTTATAAAATTAAAATTATTTATTTTTATTTTTATATGGTTTAAGGGTTTTTTAGCGAATTTTGTCTTAAGTTGTGGTTATTATTTAGCCCTATTTCGTAAAAAAAAGTTAAGCTCTATTTCTGCAGATTTGTGTTTTGGTCTGTTGGACAAAAATGAACTGAAGCGACGAAATGTTTACCAACAATATTTTTTCACAGAGAGATAAATTTGGTAAATGGTAGATTTTCAAATTTTTCTTCCTTAAATTAATTGATCTTATATGTACTCCCGTGAACAGGTAAGAAATATTTGTAAATAAGTATCTTCTTACGAATCATCTCATTTAAAATAACATATTAACGGATTTAATAACAAATTGACTGTTTAGGGATGATCGAACTGCAAAATACCTTTGTAATCTCTAAAATCTGCTGCCATAAGCTTTTACACCTAGTGAAACTATATTTTTCTTATTTGCCTAGCCATTTTAATTCGCGCTGCATTAAATTCAAAAGTTCTGAAACAACAAAAAAAACTGAATTTTTAATTCAATTACCTACTGTACCTAGATAGACCTTAATCTTGTTTTCGGAATTTTTTATCGAAGACTTCCTTCTTTATACAGTTATATAATAAAATATTGTACTTATATCTTTATTTGTTTGAGTTTAATCTTTACTAGCCTACTTAGTAGAACAATTCAATCATTTGATAACTCAGTCTTTCCTGCCGGTATTAATATTATCTCACTTTTATTCAGGCGGCAGTAACGTGTGGATTATTTTTAGGATTCGCAATAAAATAATTTAAAAAAATGATAGCTGCACTTCGTACTCAAGAGCAGCAAAAGATACTCCTGGTAACCAATCCTAAAATATTTATGATGTACTAATAAAAACACGCATTCAGTGGATATCCGATGCTAGACAATTTTGATAAATAGGTATTTAACCATGGTTTTTCTGTCACTTTCCTATGGTCCTAGCTCCCATGAGAAACAATTAATCAAAAATGAAAAACGACAGAGACACGCCAATTGTAAATATCTATAGTGTGTAAAAAAAGTTCCCTAGTGCCATTATCCATGGAGAAAATATGGAAAAACGTTTGTATAAAGAAAAGTGAGACAATTAATACACGCAAACTATACATTTTATTCAGCCCTTTTCATTCACAAATGTCAATAGAAGGAAGAGTTGATGAAAAGTGGTTGTTTAAACATAGGCAGAATGGTGAATGTTACATATTGTGTAAAGTGGCCACATAGACCAGCCACAGGTCATTAGCCCTGTAAATGCAATGACTTTCATATTCCCTTGTCAGAAATGTTTCCCCAATCTGTTGCAATAAATTTCAATCTTAGTACCTCTTTTAGAAGTGTAATCCAACCTTGTCTACAAACGTTATGACATACTCAAAACGTTTTCAATATTATTGGATTATATTTTCATGACATCATCCGATTTCCTTTCGTTTCAAAAGTTGTAAAATAAATTCTCTCATATGAAAGAAGATTTGGAATACATAATTATTGCAGTGACACAAACATTAATCATACTTTGCACGATTCCACATTATGTAATTAATATTAATGTGTTTTTAAATTTTATTATAATTATTTAATGAATCAAATGCTTTGTGATAACAAAGCCATGTTTATTTTCGTGACAGGTTTTTCGTGAAAAGATTCCCAACTTTTCTGTCAATCTCCTCTAGATTGACTTGTATTTTATCCCTTTACCTTTTCTTAGACAAATTAATTTTTAGATTTAAATAATAACATATGATTATGAAACTCAGAAGGTTCGTGTTTTGAGTTTTGGTAAGTTGCCAAAATTTGCACCCATGTAAGAGTACCAGCATTATACAAGAGTTGAATAATCGTCATTTCGTTTTGACCGAGTATAAAATAGAGTTTCAGCATGCTGCCATCCTTAGTTAGGTGTATATCTACCTAACTACATATTACTAAACTATTTCACCTTAATTAGACTTTCGTTTATTTATTTTTTTAATTACGTTTAACAACAGATCAAACGGTTTATTACAGCAATAAATTATTATTTTTCGTACATCGGAACACTCAAGCGTGAAATGATTCAGATTAAATTATTGTGATCTTACCAAGAATCGAATCCGAAACACCCGTGTGTGAGGCTATCGTTTTATCCTTTACATACAATGGGAAGTGTCAATAAAGGAGGCGCCATAGTAATTGTTTGTAATTTAACTTTCACATTTTTGTATTAAATAACTCCTTGGGCTTTACTTATAAACTTGGCATAAAGTCACAATCAAGTGTAGTGGTATATTGAGTTTTTCTACTGACATTTCTTGGTGGAACTGCATTTTAATTACAACCAGTCTGACGATGTCGGTCACGACAAAACCCAGTCACTGGTAAAACATTTATAAAAAATTATAAATAAAAGTGGAATAAAACTATTAAGTATTTTTATTATTATAAATTATAGTGGTATAATTAGGATGGGAATACCATCATTATTATAGTGGTAGAATAAGGATGGCATTCCCATGCGAATAATACCACTATACTTAGGCGTAACTTTACGCCGAGTTTATGAGTAAGGCCGTTTATATATTATGCAATGCAATATATTGTATTATTTTTAATAATAAACGCCGATTTTTCGGCAATAAACTGTATTTATTTACGAGGAAATCAAAAAATAAACCGACATGAGCGTTGACTTAGAGATTAAACATGCGTTAACTTATAACCGCGATAACTTAAGCATGTTCATTATTGTTCATTGTGATCGCTCAAATGCTTAGCATGTTTTTAAGCACGTCGATAATCATTTGTCGTAGCGCCGCAGGATTCTTGTTATATTTCACACACTGATCTGTATTTTTAATCCACGCGGACACTGACCAAATATATAGAAAAATATTTAAGCTATAAAATAAAGAAAATACCTTTTAATTTATTGACATAGTTTCGTGCATAAATTTTTGTAGGTATACGCTATTTGAAGTATGATTTAGTGCGTGTAAATTGATGCTATAGAAAAAGTATGTACTATGTTTTATTACGACTGGTAACTGTTCCTACATACTGTACTTGGAATCTTATTTTCATGTCCCTATAACACGGTGTCAACAGCGTAACACCAGAAAACTGCATACGATTTCATGTCAGGTTGATCTATTACAGCCCGTAACTGAGAGTAAACTGGTGTTCAGAATGGCGCAGTGCGCATGATGGAATGCTGATCGATCTAACAGATATGATCGCCGTTCTATGCGCACATACATACATACATACATATATTCACATTATAATGTCATCCTCCATACATTTATTTTAAACCACGTGTTTCTTCGACATCTGTTTTAATATCATTGGCTGTCATTATTAACCATTTGTGGTGGATCTTCTCATTATGCATTATGCCACAGTAACTGAAAATTGATGAGTAAAATAAATTAATGAAATCTTCAAACCTTCCCGCCGCCGCGCCGACGCGGCGTCACCTTGGTGGCGAAAATACCCAAGTGAAAAATTTCAAATATCTTTTTTTAAACAAACTTTTTCAAAGGGTTTTTTTTATAAACTTATTGTGTTTTCTGGTGATTAATAATTTCTTTAGATTTTATTAACCTAGCTAAATTAATATCGGAACTAGACAGCACGGTATATAAGGTGTTAACATACGTTGTGTTCGTTTGTTTTTCAAATGAGCACCAAAAGTAAAGCAAAATGGTAAAGTTTATACCCCATTCGAAAGAAAATTTTCGGCTCTACAAGATATTGTGTTTGTTTTCACGTTAAATAGGTCAGTAGGTCCTTGGAAAATATTGGCCATTCCAAATATAATAAACTGCCTGATGAGCTAAGACACGAAAAACTGAATAAAAAATCCAGAAGTGTCACAATTAAAAAATATTTCTTAAATCTTTTTGATATTGATAATTATTAATGTAGTATATATAAGATGGTGTTTTATGTTTCTTATACAATAATGTTTTCTTTTTATTTCGGATGTATTAATTTGTATGATATTATGTGTTGTCAAAAAAATGATTTTTCATATGTACGGTCCCAAATGACTTTCTAATAACTCCTGGGAGTATAATATGTAATTTTTGTATTATATGTTTTATTAATAATAAAAATAAAATAAAAAACATTATTTTATTGATTTCAACCCTTCAAAATGGAATGTCAACTAGTCGAATGTGATTATTCGACACCTTCTGTTCGCATTCAATCGAGGGAATAAAGCTGTTCGCGATATTTGCGCATGTACGGTGAAATTGCTATGAGTAGCTGACTATTTTTTTTGTGTCCTCTTGTTCTCTTCATTTAGAAATAAACTGACAGAACCTATGGTAACACCCAATACTTTCCACACCTTAATTTTAGTACAGTACTGTGTATTTTTTAAAGTTGTCTTATTATTGATTTATTTTTCTTATTAAAATTATTATATTCTACTTTGTGTGCGCTTAATTATAAATGCATGTGATGAAAATTATTATTAAAAAAGTTGCAAAAATATTTTGACGTGGCATTTTTTTTCCGAATTAAATACCTAATAATTTAAAAAAATAGCACGAACATGTCTTGAAGTATAAAATGATTTAACGATGTTGTAGATTAGCATGCATAATTTAATATTCAGTTTTAATATTATGAATTATTACAGTATATAAAATACTACTTGTAAAGCTTTGCAGATAATATTAAAAGTATTTAACTTCGATTAAAAGTTTAATAAAAAACGTACCAAAATTGACCTCATTGTAATTCTGAATATACCTGATAAATAATTTTCATTGAAATGATAAATGTTTGATAACAAAAAGTGCAGTTATAATACAATATATTCTGTTACCTTGTCAAATAGAGGGCATTGAAAACGGTTATAAAATATTAATAGTCCATAAATAATATATCATTTATTACATGTCCTATTTAAGGTTATTTTCCGTTTGAATAGTCATTGTTATTTTATTGGAGAAAAAATACTCACATTTAATTATGGTACAAAATAATTCAGTCGTCAAAAATTATTTCAATGATAAACTTTCTAGCGAAAATTAAAGTTTTGAATAAAATAATAATTGTAATTGTTTTCCATATTTTTTTATTTGGATTAGTTGAGTGTGTTTAAAAAAGACTACGTTTTCAACCATAAAAAAATATTTGCAAGATACATTCTCAAGTTGAAAAGTTTTAAATGCTATTAATTAAATATGAAACGTCTAAGAATGTGTATTATTGTTTTAATTCACTAGTTGGTTTTATCAACAGTATTTTGTAGAAAGATTTGTTTATTTATTTATTTATACATCAACGGTTCAAAGAACCTTTTACGAAAAAATGTTTTACAGAAATAATCACAGCAGTGCACAATAATTATGTTGTATTATGAAATATAATAAAATAATTAAAACTAAACAATTTAGTGAACATAAAATATAAAATAATAAAGAATAACGTAAAAAAGAAAACTTAAAATCTCTCAATGAAAGCTCACAATGACCATGAGAAAATCTTATGTTCTAAATATAAATATAACAAAGTAAAGTTGGGAATAACTAGGTAATACAAATATTTAAAAAAATTAAATAATACAACATTAGTAACTAATAAATTATAAGTTTTTTAGAGCAATAAAAAAACTTTAATAACTAAATAATACCTTTATTTGGTGGAATCATCATCATCAGTTGGTTGGAAGAAGTTGCCATTTGGCAATAAATCCACCAATTAACAATTTATATTATGTCCAACATGTTAAAATTAAGAAATAAAAAATTACGTATTCTAGGAAACAAAGTTAAATTTAATCATATATTTTAAAATAAATAATCCATTACTTTTCTAAAAAATAATGAGTGACATTAGGTTTTAGTTCATGAACAGAATTTGTATTGAGAATATAGAATATTTGTTCAAATGGATTTCCATTCCTATGTGTGCTGGGCATAGGTGAGTGCATTTCGTAGTTGTATTTGTATTATATTTCTATATTATGTACAGTTATATTAATACACCCACATACCTACTAGTAAATCTTGTATATAATCAATTAAAAGTTTATCAATGCTTACACCACAAAACTTTAATGACAAGAATAATTTATGATTGATAATAATCGTCTGTATAAAATTAGGTAATATAAAACCAAACTGAAGATCGATACCAAATTTTATAAGCATACTTCTATGATATATTTAATAATCGATTTTGCTCCAGATTTTTTGATTTACAAATTTATTTCTAAAGAATCTAATAAAAAACAGTATATTTTTATATTTTTCTTTTCTTTTCTTTTTTCATTCCCTTTCCGTGCCTAATGGTGCATAGGGCACTGCATTGCCAAATCAACCGCAGCGTATCTTAATAATTATTTTTGATCAGTCCTATGCTTTGTCCGCCTCGTGGTGTAATGATCTGCGCGTTTGTCTACCATACAAGAGATTTGATTCCCGACACGGTTAATAATAATGATTGTTTATTAACAAAATTACCACATATTTATCTGATTAATTTCTTATGATAATATATATCTCTGGATTGAGTGTAGTCTGCCTAACCAGGTACAACCTGTTTTAAGGCAGACGTTTTTTTGTGTGGAGCTAAATAAACAAAACATGACTACCAACTAGTGAATTTAGTATTCAATTTTACAATATTAAATACCCTTATTATTTCTTTTCTGACTTCTCTCTCCACCCAAGTCTAGGAACCAATTTTTTGTAAATGTATTAAATTGGATCCGGGTCATGATTTTACAATGACCGGGCAATACATTGTTTATTTTGGGACTCAAAAACCTGACATTTCTTTGCCCGAATTCAGAGTTAGTGGGAGACCCCATAACCCATCCTCTAGTTTGATTCCTGGTGGTATATGAGAGTTCCTTTTGTGAATTAGCGGAATAGTTAATATTTACAAACTTTATGGTTCTATGAATATATAACTGCATCATATCTAATATCCATGCTTCCTGGTTGATATAAAATGTTTATTTAAAACTGTGTTTTTACACTACAATATTTCATAGTTCTTGGACTCGCACTGAAGCATATTTTTTTAGTTTAAAAAAAAATTTTATCCACTTGCTATTTACCGACCGGTTTTGGAGTCAGTACGTGCTCCCTTATCAAGGTATAATTTAGAAATAAATGTTATCCTATTTTATAATTTTTACAGTGTCTACCAAAATCTACCTAAATACATTATTGAGGTAATAAATCAAGTCTATAAAGACTAAGTTAAGTATTTTTTTCATTATTAAATACACATAATATACAGTTTTATTGTAGCACAATTACAATTTTTATGTCCCGACATGTTAGAAAATTCCGTGTTAAGTCGGGGCTCTTCTATACTAAAATCAATACATTGATAAAAATTATGATACATTAATATACATAGTAAAAATTTATACATGTCAAGAAGTACAATACTGATATGTTATTTGATGTATCAAAGTTAAGATCACGTATCTAAAATTTTAAGTTATTTCTTTAATAATTTTATATTTAAATTTAGTAATTAATTTTGATAGTAGAATTAAAATTAAAAAAAATAATTAAATAATAATAGTAATACATTTATACGGTACAATATATAATTTGATAAACAGATTAATGAATACTTTTATTTTTCGATTGGCAATACGTCGCTTTACAAAAACTGCATAACTGAAATTGGAATATTTTCTCATTAACTACAAAAAGCTAACTCTGTAAAAAAAACTTTAATCGCCAAGTGATTTGACGATAAATCGTCGCTTAGTTCGTTTTTGTCCAACAGTCCATTTTTAACGAAGTCGAGTTAAGTGTACAAAAGTTCTGAATAAGCCTTTATTTATAAAATTGTAATGAAAAAAATACTTAAAGGGGTTTGTTTACGAATTTCGTCTAAAGTTGTGGACATTATTTATGCCTATTTCGTAAAAAAAACTTAAAGCTCTATTTCTGCAGATTTGTGTTTGGTCTGTCGGACAAAAACGAACTGAAGCGACGAATAGTCAAAACACATATTTACTATTATTTTGAGGTTGTGAAGGTATGGAGTGGGGGTGAGCTCGTAGCTCAGAGACCGGTTGGTAATTAAATAAATAAAAAGTAGTTTGAAATTTTATGACAAATAACCACATAGTGCTTCAAATATATATGTATAAAGCATGCGCAGTCCGTCCATATATTGGATGGAACCAATGCTTCCCTGAAAATATGACCTCTAAACAATCAGTATCTATTTTCTTTTTATTTAATAAAATCAGCTATAAGTCCACTAATCCTTTAAATAACTACAAGAAAAAAAATATTATTGGTTTGTTGTTTTAAGCCATCTAAGAAAAGTTCGATGTTCATTCATCAATAACTTCAAAAAAACTGTGACAGCCCCACACTCAACCTTTTGACCGCGCAGTTATGCGCGAACTGGTATAAAATACACCGTGCTTTGTCCAATTCTGGATTATGGAACTACGCAAGTGCTTAAGTTCCTTTAGGGCGGGCCGTCAGTACAGAATTTTACAAGTCCGCGCATGCGCAAATAAAAATTATTAATATCTTTGGAACCAATCCTAACAAACACATCCAGGTTCATTTTCTATGTACTGTGGCGGTTTTATAACAAATTTAGCATTAAAATCGGTTGACACGATGGCATTATGATATTAAACTATGATATAATATAACTCTTTTATGCTGAAATTATGGCATAAATTTGCTTTATATATTATTTCAAAGCACTTAATTTGAACTTCTGTGTTACTACTAAACACAAATGTTACATGTATAATATATGTAATTAGTACCAAATGACTGTTTCCCTAATCGAAAACACCACCGCACGCTCCTGGTATATATGCTTGGGACCAACAGTTTGCAACTTAGAGGGGATGAGTTCACACTGACCCTTTTTTTCAGACTGAAAAGAGGTTTTATCGAGAACTCGGTCATTTTAGAGAGTATCGATTTTTCTATTCCTGATGGTTATCTCCGACAGCGTCCACATATATTGTTCTTCCTCCCGGCTTCCAGAACCAACCTGCCTCTGGTTATGCCGATCGGAAGAGCAGTCAGGCAGCTGAACATTATCACTCTGGAGACAAACATCTTTCACATCAGTGAAACTGTGTTTAAGAGGCAAATACTTAAACTATTGGAGATTATTATATCTTAATAATGTCGAACCACTGCTCAGGGGTTCTTGTATGATATGGTGTCCCAATAAAACGGCTTAAATATTTTATATTGTTTTTGTAAAAATGAATATATTTGAATTTTGATGTATTTTTTACTGTGTAATAATTAAGTGTTGATGGAGAGGACGCAATCAAACTAATATAATGCTTTTGAAAATTGGCGTGGTTCGTGACTATGCCAGACAGTCGAAATTTTGATTAAGTGATATGATTTTTTGCATGATCTCATTCTACTGCACTGTGCAACAGTCGTGCATTTATTGAGGTGAAGTTGTTCATTATCATCACACATGTAATTAATAATGTGTGCATTAAATCTAATATAATAGCTGTACCGTACGTAATTAAGAACACGATTTGAACAATAGTCACTAGTAATAAAAAATAACTGGATAACAAAAAAAAAATGAGAAAGTGATGAAATTTACATTACATAAACTGTAAAATAAATAAATAAACTCAATATATTGCATCATTCATGCAAACTATAAAATTGGGACATCGTATTCCAGAACTCAAGAACTCATTTGTCGGTATCTTACAGAATGATAAATTCAGGGTGGTATTCTGAACGCTTTCGCGAGGGTACAGGACGCTTTTTAGGCGCGTATTTAGTGCGTAAATATTCTCTAAAAAAAGCGTTCTTAACGCTCGCGAAAGCGTAATACCAGCCCAGATGTTGACGGTATAAAAATTACTTTATCAGCGTAAAATTATGCAAAAAAAAATAAAAATTTACGAACTTTCCTCGGCCACTTTTAAGAAACGCCTGAAACATAATATATATATATATATATATATCGTTAGAGCCTTAACCTCCCTTCGTTTTATTTTTTGTTTATTTTTTATTCCTTCTTTTTCCTAGATCTTCTTCCTATTTCCTTCCAAACTCATTACCTGATCCCACATTACTCATGATCTAATTTGTATTACACTAAGTATTTTTATTATTTTTGTGTGCAAGCATTATCTGCCTACTAAAATACAGTTTATATTTTTAATTATTTATTTGTATTTATAAAAATAAACATTTTAACTGCAAATTTTGACCGATTCTTCTTTTAATCAATTTGTTTATTTGGTTGGCTGGAAGATATTGCTGTTAGCAATAAGTTCACTAATATGCATATCGTCATGATCGTAGAACAACGACGTATGTGATCTGAAGCTTTATATGAGAGCGGTTTAAAAAATGTTTTGACACTTGATCACTTAACTGATGAGTACAAAAGTATATTCTTTTATACTCGGGATAGTTATATAATAACCACATACATTTTTTTTAAACTGGAATATAAAGCCTTTAAGTAGCCTTTTCAAGATCAAATTTAAAAAAAAGTAAATGTCGCAGTTTTCGCAAATCCGTCGTTGTTCTACGACCACGACGATATTTTTTTTGGGGATTTAAATAAATAAAAATGCACCATGATACGGCTCTTTATTTTATTCAATGGTTATCTATAATTTTTTCGTCACTTTGTATTTTTTTCTTTGATATGACGTGATCTCTGTCTTTTTCGATCCCTGTTTGTGTAGTTCGTGCGAATTTTAATTGAATTACATCGCATGTCGAGTTACGAGTTACTTAATCACGAGGCGTGTTTCGTGAATTGTATCGAGTGCCAGTTGCATTCATGATGCGACCACGATCCCTGGAAATGCACTGACAGGAGCGATTGCACTGAATGCAGATGTATTGTAGATATATTTATGCATCTACATACATGTGAGCCCGTCTATCTCTGAAAATGCAAATGTTAAAAAAGTAAATCACACCATTGTTGTTAAGTTTTTGCGTTTTTTATTTTACACTTTCGTCTGAATAATGCGTTCATCAAAATTTAACATACTACTGTTTAAATTCGAGATGATTTATTCGAATGCATTCGATTAGTAAATTCATTCGAATGAGAGTGCGAATTCATTTGAATGAAACTCCGAGTTTATTCGAATGAAAGACCGAATTCATTCGAACGAAAGTCCGAATTCATTCGAATGAAAGTCCGAATTCATTATTTCTAATAAATTAGTAATTGTATCGAATTAATGAATTAGTAATTGTATTAAATGAATAAATTAGTAATTGCACTATGAGAATGAATTAGTAACAGTATAATATCACATGTGAAATTTAGTAACTTAGATTGATTGCAAGTAGACTAATAGGGATTTAGGGATCATTTTATTTTAGAAAATAGTTGAAGATACATATTACAAAAAAATTAATAGTACTATATAAATCTATGCAATATCTCCCAGCAATCTCCTGCAATGGTCTCTTTTCTTAGACAAAATCCAAACTTGTACACTTCTCCTGAGAATGCCTTTCGTTTTGGAGAACTTAATAGCATTTAGCATTCGGTAGTAGGAATAAATATTTCAAGATCCGGGCACTTTTTTATTTATGTTTCTTCATGTTTTTTTTAATTTAATAAAAAAGAATATACAAAAACTAAAAAAAATCAGAGAGAAAATAAAAATAATAAGAAAATTTAAATTTCAAAACAGTTTAAAACACGGCATAATATGTTATATTTCATATCTCTGTATATCTTTTTATTATTGATTTGGTAAAACGTACAATAAATAAAAACATAAATTGTGCATTTTCTTGAGTTTTGTAGTATTGTGTGGCGGTATTTTTAAACATTACATCCTTACTAATTGTTTTAATGGACATTAGAAGAAGTTATAAAATATATTATAATATTGCATAATGCTAAAAGTTCCATTGACTGAGAGTTGTATAAGATTGTACTTGTTTGTTCCCTTAGCATCGATTTATTTAACAAATTTAGACTTTTTTGTTGGTCACAAAATTTACGTTTACTTTTTTAATTATATTTCACTGAAATAAGTTAAAACATTATTTATTATATATTATTTACATTGCTGCGCTGTGCTAGGTCAATTGCCTATGTAGGGAATACATAGTTATCCTTAATTTTTTTATTAAATCATTAGGAATCAAGAGAAAGGCTTTAAAATTATGGGCTATTTTCTAAATTTTAACGCAACGTTACATTAGCTAACTCCCTCGAGCAACACCTAAATTGCATACAAATGCACTAAAATAAACAAATTTGCATTACGTGAATCTAGGTTGCCATGCACCGATTGAATACTAAGTGGGTAAAAGTAATTTTACGGTAAAATTGCCGAAAGAATTCTCGGTAACGAAATGAAACTTTCACTGGATAAACTTAATAATTGTCACTAAAGATTTTATTGATCAACGAAAGCTACTATTTTTTTTGCATTCGCCATTGTGTCTAAATAATTAAGTGGAAATATACATTTTGTTTGGAATCTTAAAGTGGAATTATTGCTCTTACTTTTTGTCAGCCATGTTTGAAACAGATATTTTTATGTACGCCTAAATTTTTTTTACAACATGAATTACATTTGAAGCTTTATTTCACGATTTATTAAATTGTGAATATAATATTATGATTATTTAATTAACGCATAACATTTCGATACCAAACTCATGAATAGTCGTTGAGAATTTTGTTTGATTTGTACGCGATATGACTACGTTAGACACCGCGATTTCCGTTTTTTTTTTAATCACCAAATATTAAGAACAATGGTTAAGTTAATAAAAAATGTTATGAGTATGTCCAAATGTTTGTAGACAGGCTAAATTTCCTCCTTGGGGAGTTATTTAGATGTAAATTTGTTGCAATGTAAATTTAAACTGTAAATGCCTAAACTTCCACATTCCCTTCTCTAAAATGTTTTCCCTCTCTGTTGCAATAAACTTAGTTATGTTTATAATTGAAATTCCTAGATACGTACATAAACCAATCTCATTTCGAATGTAGTTACATTGTTTAGTGGATCTTTTTTTTGTAACTGTGTTATGGATTAAAGCATTAAGCTGACTCGGCATTCTGCCTTTTATACCTTTATTTTTTGATACCGGTACGCCCCTTATATGTTATTATCGGTAATAAAAAAACATGCGTTGAAACCTTAATACAATTCACTAGAGCATGGCAGAAGCTGTTTCTTACGCTTTAGAATTTATATCCGAGCATGACAAGTTCATTATTCTATTTTTATAAATAAATAGTGAGAGTTTACTGTTCAGTGGATGATTTATATAATATTTGTCGAAGGATACTAGGCAAACATTTTATCTGCCCCCAGTGAGTCCGTGTACGTGCAGAAATTAACCGCAATGTCTGGAGAACATTTCTACGGACACTCACCTTACAATGCCGTCAACCATACGCAACGCTTTTCCCGATTCACCTGCATTGTAATTTATTAACATAGAGCAGAAGGTAAATCACACTATCAAGACCTACTTTAGAGGAGTATAAACAATCAAAACTCTTTTCATGCCTAACCAGTTCAGCTCAGCTCGGCTGTTCTCGTCTAGACCGAGTCTACTGAGAGTAGGCAAATAACTCTGTATCTAGATTGTTCCGTCTGCAAGTGAATTATTGCGATACACTTTCTTTGATCTTATCATTAATTTAATTATTCAGTTCGTACAAACAAGCGCAATGCAACTCGGGGAAACAAACAGGTATTGTGACAGATATTTCTTTTGTCAATATTGCACTTTATTCGTTTGATCCTGTTTTACTTTTTATAATTGCTACTTTAATTTCTCTCAGATGTGTTGTTAGGCACGTAATCTGGTGTAAATGTTCGTTGTGAATAACCTGAAACGGTTTGAAATGAAACGTTGCGAGAAACTTAATTAAACTCCCCTGTTGGAAGAGTCGATAGCCCATTCTTTTCATCATAATGGATACCTAAAGTGTAGATCACCGTAAACTCTCGAACATTCGAATGGATGTCTCGGAAGAGTCGTAAACATGTCCAAAAAACGACCACTTTCGCAGCAAGAGTAAGGGGATACTCGACACGAAGAAGTGCTGATCTACGAATACCTAGTTCAATTTATGTATCTGAGCAAATACACGAGTATCGTGCATAAAATCTCTTCTGTGAACGATCCATCATTACCTACAACTCAGGGGCGAATCGTGCATAGAAGCGATTATGCGCAGCTTACCATTACATTTGACTATCCATAATAATGTTTTGGGGTAACTTTATTTACAAAAAAACAAACAAATAATTACTTTTTTTAATTTATTTCAACAGAGAGGGAAAACATTTTTGAGAAGGGAACATGGACGTCTAGGCGTTTACAAGGATTATGATCTTTCATTGGCTGGTTTAAGTGGCCACTTTACTAACTGTGTAATATTCACCATTCTTCCCATGTTTGAACATCTACATTTCCTCGACTCTTCCATCTGTTGACTTTTGTGAAGTAAAAGAGCTGAACTTAAAAAAGAGCCACTTAAACCAGCCAATGACAGGTTATAAGCCCTAGACGTTCATATTTTCTTCTCAAAAATATTTTCCCTCTCCGTTGAAATAAATTTAAATATAAATCACTCCCTAGGGAAGAAATCCCGCCAGTCTGCAACCATTTGGACTTACTCAAACATTGTTGTAATTATTAGTTTTTCTTATAAATCATTTCCACCGTTTGAATTTTACTTCAAATTTAAATAAACATATTGATAATGCGCGCCCAGCGCCAGCAGTGAGCCAAAAAACTAGCTGATTATTCCAGCTTATTTCTGCATACAAATAAGTTTACTATATTTTGAACATCTTAAATCCGGTGGCGGTTTTGTTCTCCCAGAGTAAACTTGCAGATTACACAATATACTTTGAGATTCTCGATTTCTTATTGGCGATTTTTCTTTGAGATGATACTTTTGACATATGACCATAGTTACTTTTATGGGTCATATTGCAGGACATGTGGCGCTCTATATATAGAACATATATATTTCTAGAACAAATCGGTAAGTTGACATCGTAATGAGAATATCTAATACCGAATGTATTTATTGTACTATTTTTCATAAACTTTTATATCAGTTATGTATTAAAGTAATAGATAATATAGCTACATAATGTATCACGAAGGAACGTCGTTTGAGTTGATTTCAGAGATGAGAGTTGTTGTACCACACTGAACCACAGGAAAAATTGCGATTTATAGTATAATATTACATTTATTATATTATGTACCAACTGTGTAGGTACAAATATATGATATTTTTTACAGCTTACCTGCAAATAAAGTCTCCGTTCGCCACTGCTACAACTGCGGAGCTCTATGATTTGCTGACTAAAATTTGAGGAGATCAAACACCGCGTCTGCCGTCTGTTGTACTTCTTGCACCGGAACTGATTAAAAGCACTAAAGAGAACGCGGACTATTAAACTAAGTGAACCTAACTTCAAAGTATTCCTTGAAAATTAACCGTCGAGTAAATTTTTTTTCAGTTATTTATTTTATTATATTTTATTAGTGTACACGGCACAAATGCCTTTCATAAACATGAGCATAAAAAATAATAATAATCAAAGATTTTTAACCAAAATAACAATAACTTTATCTACCACATAAACACTTAGGTAATAGATTTCTCTGGATTATGTCTAGTCTGCCTAACTAGGTACACCCTGTTTTAAGACAGACATTTTTATGCAAAAATAAACAAAAACATTTCTACATACTTGTTAATATACTAAACAGTTATACAATATTAATTTATTAGGAATTTATTTTTAGTAAATTTTCCGATTTTTCTCGACCTAAATCCAGTAACCAATTTTTTACAAAAAATACATTTAAACATAACATTGTTCTATTACAAAATTATGAAACAATACAAAAACAATTTGGCTATCCATATTACACAGGTTTTTTTATACCTTGTACTTTATTATAATACTTTGCGATACATTGCACTTAACATATTAGGTAAAAAAAAACCCAAAAAATAAAGATAACGCAGTAAATTAGATATGGCAAAAATCATAAATTCTGAATTTGTTGATATTGTGGCAACATATGTCGAATGCCCTGCCCTACGCACAATAAAAACTGTCTCGTTTTAAGAGCTCAGGGGTTCAAAACAATTTATAAAATAAAATGCAATAAAAACTAATATTAAATCATAAATCTTTTAAAAAAATAAAGTACAATAAAAGTCAACAATTAAAACTATAACAATCTAAAATCTTGTAATACATAAATATATATTAACAAATTACAACAGGGATGGAGAATACCTTAAATAAGGTAATATGGAAGTCTAGGCATTTACAGGGCTTATGACCTGTCATCGACTGGTTTAAGTGGCCACTTTACACACTGTGTAACATTCACCATTTTGCCTATGTTGAAACATCTATATTTCTTCAATTCTTCAATTCATTGATGTTAGTGAAGTTAAAGAGCTGAAACCTTAATTGTTGTGAAGAAATTCATCTGACTGAATTATTTCACATACTAGGTAACGCTTGAAAACAATTTTTCAATTTTTAAACTTCTTCTCAGACCAGTTGGTTTCATTACAATATTTGAGTTTGTCCAAATGCTCGTAGACAAAAGACTGGATTTACCCCCTCGGGAGTCATTAAGATTAACAGAATATATATTTTACATGTACTTGTTTATATTTCTTTTTCTCTTTTTACAAATTAACAAAAATATTTAAACAGCAGTCAGAATCCTAAACTATTTATTTAATAGCAAGTTTAAACTTCACATTCCTAGTGTAAAAATTAGAATACAACTGATCTGGTTTCCTAGACTGTGCAATCTTGGAATTAGGTGAATTAAAAACATAATTTGTGGCAGCAATTTCTAATAAGAATTGGCACATTATGTCTAGTAGTCCTAACAGGTATTCGAATTGAATCATATTTAGCAAGTCAAGAGTTTAACATGCCATCTATTATCTTAAAGAGAAACATTAAATCACTCAGTTACCGTCTTCTGTATAAACTTTACAAATCAAGCGTATTCATTAAAAAGTTATTGTTTAAAAATTCAATAGGAATAGACAGCTTGTAATTGATAAAGCGTAAAAAATATTTATTTGTAGTTACGCTTTTTGCCCATTTGTTTTCCAAATTTCGTCGCATCGTATCTAATTCTTTATCACACCAGTCGCTGCTGCCAGATTACTGTAATGTACAGATAATGAGAGAGATTACTAGTTTTGGAAGATAATTGAACGGGTAATTATTGAGTATTCTTATGTGTGAACTATTATAATTTGAGCTGTATGGTCAATTGGATCCGTGAATTAGCAGGTCGATGACTCTGCATTTGCATAGCAAAACAACGCTCATTTATAAAGCACACCCGGCAGGACACTTCGTGTATTGTTTTGTAGGAACGATAGTTTTCTTATGGGAGCGTTTGTTTGGTATTCAAGGCTCGTCATTCCTCGTGAGTCACGAGAATTTGGTGAATTATTTTGGCAGTACTAGACATTTTTGGAGGAACGCTGACCTCTGATAAAAAATGAAACATTTCTTACCTTTCCCAATTGAAAGGTTTTTAGTCGTCATATCATGTTTTTTTAATTTCACCAAATTTTTTTTTTGCATATGCACTACATACACACAAGTATTATAATACTGTATTTATTTATTTATTTATTAAAAATTACACTAGTTTAAATATTAATAAACTTATTAAGGCTTTTTAGGCTATGCACATGTCAAGCTATAATAAATAACAATAAAAATACATAGTAAAATATTAACATTTTTTGTAAATTAACATTTTATTTTTTAAATTATTTTATAAGAATCGAGTTATGGTCCTGTGGCTAGTGTCTCAGACTCACGGACCAAAGGTCTGTGGTTCGAATCCCACTCTACCTCAAATTGATTCCCATTTTCGCGAGTTATTTACAACTCGTTGAAAATGGCCCTCAAAAATTAAATATTTGGGTAAATCATATAAACGCAAATATTTTTTACAATATACATTCTTATGTATTCAAAAAATAAAAGATAATTACATAGCAATGAAATACAAACTAATACTAAAAATAGTAAACAAAAAAATCCCACAAAGGCATGGCTTGTTCGTAGGTATACAAGAAAATGTTAATGAATTTTTGCTCTTATAATAAATAGACAGTTATAATATTTTTGTGTAACATAAGAAAGAGAAAATAAAATACTTTTTTATAGTAATTAAAAAATAAAATAGTAAATATTAAAAAAACATAAAAATATTCCTTATTATTAAAGGGCAAGAGTTCATATCATTCATTTTCAATCACCGTAATATTTTATTAGATAGTACTTACGTATTTGTGTTTTTTTTAATGGTTTATTTCATTTGTTTTTTTTATTCGCAAACATCATCATTCCCCTTTCTGCACCCAGTGGGCGCATAGGGCACTGTTTTTGTTTTTATTAAATATTCTAATAGTTTAAGGTACAGTATTAATTTGTGGGATGTATTAATTAAATAAAAAATCTCAGTTATGTAAGTCTAGGCAGAATGGTGAATGTTATACACTGTGACAAGTCAAAGCCTTGGTTATGTCTGGACAGGTATTCACATTAATATTCACTTCTCGAATTGTCCATCTCGGTTGAAATATCTTGTTGATAAATATTTGTCAATTGTCAATATTTGTCAATAATCCTGCTCACATTCCTGTCCTCCAAGTAGAGTCTGATTTATATATTTATTTATTTGATATTTTACTAGCACACGAAACTAAAAATTATTTTCCTGAAATTAGCCTAAATCTAAATTATAAGTGAGGGTTTTACATTAAAAAAAATACTACTATTGACTGCACACATTTCTTACCTTATGTTTAAATATGACGTTAATTTCAATCTTTATTCCTCCATTTTTTATTTAATTTTATTTTTTCATACCTTTTCACACTTTAGGCATAAACGAATTCTGTCTTGCCTTTTTTCGAAATGGTTTTCCAAAATATATCTTCCGTATCCCTTCAATGACTGATATGGTGCAACAGCTGCTTTGAAGACCGGGTATGGTTTTTGCTCACCGAATGGGGTATTTCGCCGTTCTGAGTTCTTGATCCAACGTTCTTTACAACGTGTGCCAATAAACCCCGCCCGCGTGTGTTGACCTGAGGCCCCCATGCATGTAGGACGAACGGCCTCCATTGCTCAAATCATTTATGTATTTATGGTGTGTTATTATTATGGGACGAAATGCTCTTTCTGATCTGTGCTCAGCTACCGTAACAAAGCTTCCTGTACTAACTATTCTATGCTTAACTGTCTTGATATTGCAAACAGAAAGAAATGTGAGATACGCAATGCGACACTCAATTTTTGTCGCTCGTACTTTATCGACTTTTAAAAATTTAACTATAACAGGGCCCCGATTACAATAGGCAGTTAACAGAGTTATCTTCGACTGCCTACAAAGGAAAACCGATATTTTTGTACGAAAATGTGTATATTTGCATGAAAATTTAAAGTATCTTCGTCGGTAACCTATAATTGAACATATTTAGAAGAAAAAGTTGTATTCATATTCTGCTTTTCATACAGAAAACTTAATTTTACTTTGTAGATAAAATTAAAGATAATTTATTTTGTATTATTTTCTTTTATTTAAGGAAACATTCAGTACGGTTACATAGTTTTATGTTTTACACAGTAAGACTAATGGACCAGTAAAGTTTCCATATTATATAGTAGTTATATATAAGTTGTGTTGTGTATATGGAAGTTGTGTAAAAATTTTAATAATAAAATGAAGAATTTTCTTTGTTAAAGTAATTAAAAAGTAAGAATTAAAATAAAGAATGAAAAACATGCTCAGATGTAAAAAAAAAAACCTTTTCAAAAAGGAAAAACATAAATATACACATGCATATTTTAAGGGATTCAAAGAAACGATGAGAAGAATCTTTAAATGTTAACTTCCTATTGTAATCGGGTACCTGGTTGGATTCTGAAGAATACGAGCATTTGACTTAGATATTTATTTACCGTATAGCTTTGTTTTTTTCTGTATTCCTGGTTAGTGATTTATATCTTGATCTTACCTAAATCACAGTATCTCTTTTCTATATTGGTAAGTTACATAATTGTTCAATTATTATTTTCTTATAAACCAAGATGGTTTTATTATGCAATTGTTTCCTCTATAACAGTACTTTTCTTGAATTTGTAAACTTTTCCTTATGCTTGGTAGTTATGATAATTCTTGTTCAATTAGTTTTTAATTACTGCAACAGGTTGTCGGTAAAGTTAAATTAATTCAGAAAGGTCTTTAGCACGTGCCAGATACTATCATAATAACTATGTTTGTATTCATTAGCTATTTTTTATAGATACATTTTATAACCATAAATCATGGACCTTATTATGACTGTCGCAGTTTTAGTTTTCTTAATACATGTTAATAGCAAGAGCTTTTGAGCTTTGTAGTTATTTCTGATTATGATATTTGATTGCCAACGCACCCTGTTATTTTAATCCTCTTAAGTAATCGCTCAGTATCAGATACATACAATGAAATTTCCATTTTATGATTTTCGAAGGTGTGTTTTAATAGCGAATATAAACACACGATTGAATCAAGTGTGCCTCAGAAATTTTACAGACACCATAACTTTTGCATTCGTAAAAAACGTATATGATTTTTTTGGTGGAAAAAATACATTGAAGTATTGAACATTATGATCTTGATTAACTTCGATATGTACATCGACAGCTTTCTGGTACTTTTATGCAAAATTATACTAGGATGCTACGTAATTCTCTATCGATCGCATAAGAGTTTATTTAAAACACATTAGTACACGAAAAAACGAAAACTTTGCGATCAAATTGAATGATTGGAAGATTTGTTTCCATTTAACTAAAATACTATTCATGGATTTGTGTTGAAAATGACCCTGTAATTTCGTTATGACAGGTAAGTTGTTCATCCAAAAAACTAGTAAGGAGGTTTGTCTTTCACGCGGAGTTTTCCGTTTTGGTTCTCCGATCTTCCTCTATTCACATTGATGGATTAGGTCAATTTCTTGCACATGATGGGATCATGCTCCAAGTTACCCACCTGTTTGTTGACCTCTTCAATTAAAGTTTTGAACTTGGCTAAAATCACGAAAACAATACCAGCTTCTTAAAGGTGTTTATTATATTCCCATAGAAGGTATTTCACATAATAATCTTAGGTACGCAAACGTTTTTATGCTTCTTTTTTATCAATGAGTGGTTGGTTTTATTACTCTACCAAAAATGAGTATACCTTTTACCTACTTCATCTACTGTATATTTTCTACAGAAATTCCTCAATTTCTTTTTGTAATTTTATGAAGTTAACTTTCTATTCAGTAAAAGATTTTGCATAACACGATACGGGAAGGTGATTATTTTATTTCGTTGGTCTAATGAAGCATCCGGTGAAGCAATTAACATGTGAAATTACACATTGATATCACGTATTACCGCTGAGGAGCTGAACAGACTTGGCCGGAAGCTCCGGACTTCCTGCCCATATAACTGGACAATTTCGAAGTATTTCGTGTTGATATGTAAATGTTTTACGAATACGAAAGTCCATCAAAAGACTCGATGAAAGCTCGTAACACCAGCAGTGATCATCCTGTCATTAGTTTAGTGTTTCATGGTAATCAGTAATCAATAATCAGAACTTATTATAATATTTCTTGATAATAACAATAGACACCTAACAAAAATCGACAATGTATTTTATTAACATGTAATACAAATTCAATAATCAGGTTCAATTTCAGTACTAAATTTTTTATTTTATTTATCTTAATCAATATAAATTAATTAAAACGTGTGTAAATAGTAAATCTAGACTTAGATTGACTATCCCATTAAGACACCAACCAAGAACTTTAAGTAATGTGGGAAATAACATAATTGTTTTAGAACCATGTTTTAAATACTCGAGCACCGAGTGAAGTGTTAATAGCATCCGTTAGTAATGTAGATCGATCTATTGCTATGAAGAATTACTTTCATGAATTTCCCAAATACTTTCCAAAGTTTTAATTATTTCTCTCGCAGAAAATTTCAATAATTTAGCATCTTGAAGAGCGAACGATTCCGCAAGTCCATCGATAGTTCATTAACCTGAGATATAATACGTTTCATTGCGGTGACCCGCATTTCTACCAAGGATACACTAAATTATACCAACTTGCCGGTACGCGTTATTCAATGGTCGGCAACATTGTAGGTTAAACTCGATTCAACTGGGCACCGGATTAATCAAATATTTGGGGTGCTGATTTACTTTTAGCAATTACCGAGGTCCGTTTTTCTTCTATGTTTTGTCTTGTTTTTCTCAGCCGTATTCAGTCAACTGATATCAATTTGTCTCATGTCGAATTCTGTATCGAGATTTTTTTTGTCTTTATTCTCGTTACAGTTCTTCAATTTTTTGTGGATTTCCAACCGCAATAAATCGCCATTTTATGTTCCTCGTTTTCTTAAATTTTTTGGATAATTTGAGTCTGAAACAACTGTAATAAATGAGAGATCATCGAACTCTGGTTTTCTGGCACATAAAAATACTCAGTGAAATTCCAATCTCCGGTAAAATTGCATTCACATTCGGCAGTATCTTTAATTTTGCATACGGTTTTATGCTGTTTGATTCGATTGTCTTAATCGGTGATTTCTGTTTGGTTGTTTGTGACGTGCAATTTCCGCCAACCCCTACTGCGCAACAAATTGGAATTTCGAAAGTTTTCTTTCTCAATTTATTGCTTAAGCTGGATGATTTACGTTGCATTGTATATAATACATACTAAATAAAATAAATATATAATGTCCTAAGGACATACTAAATAACAACTTTGTTTTAACTAAATAACAAAGCTACACAAGCTTCTTTATCGAGGTATAATTCTCTAATGAATTCTATCCTTTTTTATTTTAACAGTTATAACTAAATATTTCATGGAACATGTGGAGTAAATAAGTCAAATCTTTTTGTCATGTTCTTTTAAAGATGAAAAGTGTGATGTAAGATGGGTACGATCTTCAAAACTAGACAGGAGTGGACTAAAGGAAATATTGTTTATTTGGTTATTTATAATTTTTTTTATTATGAATCGCATTTTTCATTTCTAAGATTTCCATTTTGCCTGATTTGAATATTTTATTTACAACATGAAGATTCTTTTAATCCAGTGTCTTTATCGAAATTATGATTATTTTGTATCAGATGGTTTGCTATTTTTTATATTTATTTTATTATTATGAGTAACCACAAAGTCAGTGATGTAATAACTTAAATTTACATATAAGTTATTAATTTAAAAAATACTTGGTACACTTCCATTTATTTATTTTGACCAATTAGCGCTTTCACCCTCTAATGGGCACCTTCAGACTGAAACAAAGTCAGTGCTTCAAATATAACATTTAAAACACACTAATGTAAGTGTGTAAGTACGTAATGTCTTTTCGAATTTTCAAAAATTTACTTTTTATTTTTATCGATGTTGACATTATCGGGGATGCGGTTTTTCATAAATTGTAGCTGTAAGCAGAAAAGATAGTCTTTCTCATTTTTAAATTTTCAAATAGATGTCTTATGAAACAAACTCGAAATTTTATGAACTTTCGCAAAATGTGTGTAGTTGCCTAGATAAAACAACGTTGATCTTATTTTCCTGTCTCGGGGAAATCTCTTCCTTCGGGATCTCGATAGTATTCTTCGGTAGCGGTACCGCCACCGGCTCGGGACAGCCCGCGCCCCGCACTCCGCACGGAATGTGGATAGGCCGTTGTCATAATATGAGTGCGTGCACGTGTGCTTGTAGGAATGGAGGAAAAACCGGATAATCGGGAGTGAGAGGTGGAATGACGGGTTATGTGAGAGGTGGGTACCTAGTTAACATTTGGGGCGAGTCGTATTATACAGCAAAGCGGTGGTAGTTACTTGTAGATTAAAATGTATCAATATGTACCGCCACCGCAGCGTCCAATATCCCGATAATTCCGAAGTCCTTTGAATTCTCCAAGATAAAATAAATTCTTTATTCTCATTATTGAAATTATTTACGGCTAGTTAAAATACATTATTTTCAGTATGTCCAAATGTTTGTAGGCAAATGACTGGATTTCTCCCCCTTGGGAGTTATTTAAATTTACAAATGACAACAACAGGTCATAAATAGATTGTCCAGAACTGTTAACTTCAATAAACTTTCGTATTCCACATAGACCTACAAGACTAATTTTTTTGTTTTATTGTCATCATATGGTACTAATTATTCATTGAATTCACCAATTATTTGCATGCAGCGACTTGCAAATCAATACAGTGATGATTTAGATTTATTTTATACCACGCCGCTGATGATGAAGTCCTGTGTTTTGAAAAAAAATCAATAATAGAAAAATCAAGGAAATCTTTTTTTAAAAATATTTTATTTTATAAATTTATTGCTAAAAATTAGTATACATACTTAATAACAGAAAATCTATATAAAACTAATTAATGTAAAATGAAAACGGAGTGTTCTCTGTTTATGATAGTCTACATCTAATTTGGTTCTTTACTTTTGTTTTAACTCTTTCTTCTTCTTTTTCTTTTGCCGCTCCTACCGAAGTTTGGTGGCTATCGTTTAGAATTCATCACTATCCTGGGCCAGTCTAATCAGCGCTGCTGCATCCGGCACACCGAACCACTGTCTGATATTTCTCAGCCATGGTGTTCTTTTCCGTCCCATACCCCGCCTGCCCTCTATCTTTCCTTCCATAATTTAACTCTTTACTCTTGTGGTTTTCATTGTTTTTAAAATTTATTATTGCTTAGTTTTGATATACATATCATGATGTAAACTTTTTAACTTTCCTTTTAAGGCACTTAATTTATTTATTTTTTTACCTATTTTATGTAACTGCTATTCTCTTTACCATTCTTTTATAAGGGTTATTATTTATATTATTATTATTTTTTAATATCAATACAGTTTACTATTGTATATTTTATGTTTTTGTTATTTTTTAATATAATGCTATTTATTGTTGTAATTTTGCTTCACTGGTTTTATTGTAATTATTTTAAAGGTTAATAAATTCCTTCTCTTAAATATTCTCCATTTTTGTCGTCATTTGTAAATATTTACGGCTAGTTAAAATGACCGGAAAATATTTGTCAAAATCGTAATAAAATACACCGATGAGTCCATCGCAGTCGGGTTAATAAACCCAAAGCCTACTCAGTTACCGTTTTATTCACATGCTTGATAAATACGTTGGTTATTTTCAAAGGCATTTTTTCTTTTAAACTTGCCATGGGATGTTAGCCCTTTTTGATTACGTATGGGTCAGTGTCAGAACTACAACGTGCATTATCTGGGCGGATAAGGACGCTGCAATCCTGTCCAAATTGTCGGCAAAAGTGCTAACTTCATTCGACAAAACGAACTTATATAATACAACTTATTAGCATCTGAATAACCACCAATAAAGTTTAACACGTTAGCCGTTGATTCGTTTTCTTGGTTTAGATTTATTCTTGTCATCAAATTAAGCTTCGCAGTACAATATATCTTTAGCACGTTCAATATTACTTTTTTTTTTGCACCACTACAGGCCAGGAGGCCTAATTACAGTGGTGAATTACATCACAGAGCACCCAGGCTTGAGAAAAATCACATTTAATTTTTTTGTGTTCTCACCGGGAATCGAACCCGGAACCTTCCGTGCGTGAGTCAAGCGTCTTGACCACTACACCACGGAGGCCGCCAATATTATTAATTGACGGGTTTTTCGTCTTATCTGTATTTTAAAATCTTTTATTTTCAGCATTTTATTATTTTTCACGTTTATTTGGCAAAAGTCCACCAATAAATGATTGAATAGTTTGAGCTGAGTACACCAATTTCGTGTTAACTTACCCATCTTTAGAAAGAATGGAGAAGTTTAGTGGTTTTATTTTATATAGACTATTAAGTATTAGCGCTATGATTTTTTAAAATTTTTGTATTTCTGAAATTACTCCGCGTGTGACGTCTCAAGTTCTTTTCCGCTTCTTCTTTGTCAGTTCTGCCGATTGGTCCGTTGACAGTAGGTAAACCGGAAATCTTCCACAACTCTCTTATCATTGGTTGATTCATATGAACTAGTGACGTCGTTCCAAAGTTCGTTTTTATTTAAATATTTTCAAGAAACTTTGCCGTTTAATTTGACGCTCTAATTTTTACCGCGCTTAAGAAAACAATTTTTTTGTCCGATTTCCCGTAGAGCTGAAGTTCCTCATTACATGTAGTTTTATTTTTTTAATTTCTTGTCATCTTATCATCCATGCCTTTTAATAGTGTAATGTTTTGACCTGAATCAATTAGAGATTTTAATTTCCAAGTATTTTTGGCTACCTTCATTTTACGCGTCCAACTGTTTGATCCAGGGTTTAGACACAGTTTTAAGTGAATATTATTTTTAATAGTTTTCGACTTCTTCTGAATATTATTTACAACTTTTCTTGAGACTAAATGCCGATTATTAAATTAATTTTCCCACTGTTGATGTCGTCAGTAAAATTATTGAAATCTCGTTCCCGGGTATTCAAATTAGATAGTGCCGACAGAATTAGCATAAAGCGACCCAACCCCGCCCCATGCCCCTTGGGGAGTGGGTTCCTACTTCTACCAAACAGGTCCACCGAGGCATCAGGTGCTTAGCCATAAATTATGGAAGGGCTTAAAAACTTACACTAATGGAACCTTCAGTCTCGGACATTGTCCCTTATCGCATTAACAACTCGAGAAGAAGAATGCTTTTACTCAAAATGTTCTGAGATATGAGTGGAACAATCAAATGAGATATTTTACAGTAAAACAAAGGTGTACGCACAGCATATTGAATATGAATGGAATTTTCATTTCATTCGCCCTGCTCTTTGTAAACATTTTGTACATTTTAATATATTGAAATAGTTTACTTTTGTCAAATAATATTCATACTAGTCATCTTTTACGATGTTTTGTACCCGCTAACAATAGCTTGAAATTACCGCGTTTGTTTTTATCTTTTAAAATACATGTCTTCTTTTATTTTATATTTTTTAAAGTATACACTTTTTTGTATACTTTACAAAAAAGTGTAGTGTAAGACAATGTGATTATCAATCAATTACTTCTCACTTTCTTGTATTGATCATGTTTTAAAAAAAAATCACAATTGTATTCGTTTATATTTTAACACAGAATACCGATTTCATTATATATTTTTTTCTTTCAGGTAAGTTTATGTTCTTTACATCCCACTACATCATCTATAACTTTGGACTATTCGTTTTGGAAAACAAAAGTTGGTGAGTTTTACTTTTCTTGTCTTAAAAGGTATTATAAACTACCATTATTTTCGATGATTATATTTCACCCAAAACTATTTAATATTGTTATAAAGACCTTGATCTAACACCATTTAACCTATCTTATACTCGTGTTTACTATTATTTTGTATTCTTCAGTGGCTTGAAATAATCACAATATACGGATTTATACCATATACTATACTCGTATAATTATAAATCCGTTTTACCAATGAACGTATTTTGACTAAATAATAAAACTTAGTGCTTAATACTGTTATTGAATTAGTAATTTCTTCGGTAATATATCTACTCAATACGGTTTACCTCAAGATTTTAAAACTGTTTTTTTTATCGTCTGTTAACTTTTATTTTCATTTCAATTTAATCAATTCCATGCTTAATCGATGGATATAAAAACGTTCTTACATAATATTTATGTTTTTTTCTATCCAAGCATTTTCTAAATCTAAAACATTTCTATATTAACTTGTTTTCATATTTTATGATAAGTACTAGGTATTGTATATTTACTGTGCATAAGTAATTTAAATCCATTATAATGTTCGTCATTTATCTTTACTGTCGCTATAGCGAGTATTTATGTAACCTTATTTTTATATTGACCTTTAAAAAAACTTTAAATTATGAAGGGTTTTTACCTTCGCAATTTACTATTTTTAATTCACGTTTATAGATACCCGATTTTCCTTCTTAATTTTTCTAGAAATGGTGTATTTTTGACCCAAGGTACCTATCATTAAATCGTTACAACACTATTGAAATATACTAATACTTTAAATGTTAGCGTTGATTGAATTCATTTTTAGTCTGCAGTCAAAGTCTCAAAACAAAACATAATGTATGTAAATACAATAAATATGCAAATATAATACGCACAGTATAAAAAAAATATTTACCCATCTCACCCACTGATATTAAACATGTTTTTCCCTAGTTTATATTTCTGTTAAATTCAACGATTTATTCCGCAAAATCCCTTCGAATAAATTTTAAAAAGGTGATTTTTAATCCTCTAATATTGTCAGATTAAAACCATACTATCAATTACGTTTTAATATCTTTTTCTTTGAATAATTTGTAAATAATCCACCATCTCGTTCACTGTTCAGTGATTGTCTTGTACACCGATTAACTTTTTTCGAGAGAAAGTCTTACCAAGTGACACTTTTTTCATTATCTTTTTTAATGCAATTTAAAACCATTAAAATTCTTTAGGCGGAACACTTTGAACACTTTTTTGGTTCGTAAAAATACTCCGCGACAGATTGCAGAAGTGTTTACTTTCCTTATTGATATCTTGTCTTTCAGGAGTCATGAACAAAATAAACCAAATAAAAGCTCGTAAAATTAACATGTGTTCGATAGCCGTTCTCTCTGGTTTTGCAATGATTGATCGTTATCTTTTCACTCTACTTTATAAATCTCTTGACTAATCAAAGACACATCTGAAATCGTTTTTATCGATAAACAACCATCACATTACGTCGAAATTTTATAAAAAAGATATGAATTTTTCAAGATTAGTTTCCGGGCAAATTCAAGGGTTCCTCCGGGAGTTTTTGACGTACAAGCGATATGTACGTACACACTTCTGTATGTACTACTTCTAATAGTTCCAATAAATTGATTAATATCACTTTAAGGAGCAGTTTTATAAATCTAGTGACCACTATAAATTATTTCCATTTAACTTGATGCGGAGAGCATAATAAATAATAATTAATATTGCTTTCCATTAGTGACTGAATATAACTTCTGATTTGAATTCTACTGGTTTTTTCCATTCACATTTTCTATCGTCACCTAATATTCCCTATTGAGACATCGCCACTAATTTTTCAGTCACATTTGACGTATGTCAACCTTATTTAGGTTTCATATATTTCTTATGTATATTATTAAACAAATCGTCGTGATCGTAGACCAACGACGGATATGCGAATGCGACATCGACTTTTTTAAAATATAATCTCGATATTTTATATAAATATATATCTATGGATTTATATTCCAGGTTTGAAAAAAATAAATATTAACCACTAACCCAAGCATCAAACGATTTACTTTTGTACTTGTTAAGTTGCGACATAAAGTGTCAAAAAAAATAAACCGCTCTCTACGTCGTCGTTCTACGATTATGACGAAATTGTGCTTGCTAAACGCTTCAATACATCCAACCTCGGATAAATATTACGCGTAGAATCTACATGATCCTTTTGTTTTCATCGTATTTGGTTGAAGAATAACTGAATCTCTAGCATCGAATATTTCCATCCACCATTTCCCGAATTCCTATCTGGAATCTAGAGGAAAAGATGTACGATTATCGGCATTCGTGTGTTGCCATTCCAACTTATCTGCGGCAAGCCGTTCGCAATATATTCGTCTCGAGTCTCGAGCACCGAGCACGTCTTTCAGAGCGTGCGCCACGATCTGTTCGGAGCTGAATATCCAAGTCTAATGGGTAGAGAAGATTCTAAATTTCCCTACGGAATTATTAGTTACGTGGGTATATTGCACTTGCGAAGTGAAATGATTATTAACAAGCCGAGATTACTGTGCCAGTTCTAGTAACCGGTCGACCAAAAAATCCCATAAGCACGATTACCTACTTGCGCAACCGTGATTAGAGTGCTCTCTTATGAACTTACGCAACTTTGCAAATAGTCACTGTTTGACATTACACATACATCGGATAATATTATCATATCAATCTCCGCTGTCATAAAGTAAAATTAATTATCGTTACAGCTGCATTTTTGTAACATATACGTAAGAACAGTATCTACCTGTTTTTCGTTTTACCGCTAGCCATTTTTTTTCCGCAATAAATACCGCAATCAAAGAACCAACGCCGTTCTTAAACTCGCCATTCAGACAATGCATATAAAACACATGCGCCCGTTTCAATACGAATAATGTGGCATTTATCATTGCCAATTTCTTTTACTGCACAGTCTCTTGAAAGCGTTTCTTATTTACGATTTGCGAACCAGTAATAAAATTAATTTTATTAGCTATCACCTCTTATCGGGACAAAATAATTTTTATGTCTCTTGACATTTTACTAGAATTTCCATTTTAAATTCATTTTTGATAAATTACTTACACTGTTAAACTTTTGTTATATAATGTTGAGTAAGAACGTAGATTAAGCCATATAAACGTCAATTGAAATCGATTGTATGTTTTATTATTTGACTATACTGTAATGCATTTATTTACACAGCTACATATTCCCGCTTAGCTACAATAATAATTATACACCACCACCTCTCGACAATTGTTTTATCATTCTTTATTTTCAAATTTACAAAACTGTTTAAAATTTGATGCCTATGTACTTGCGATAAATTATTTAATGAATCTTCATTTCAGTTTATATTTAACAAGTTCAGATTTCTAACTTTCGAATATTCAGATTTTTTTTTGTTTTAAAAATATGTTTAATTATATAATATTTCTGGACGCCTGAAACGTTATGTAATTTTTTTATTTTATTTATTTACACTCCGTATAATTTTGCAATGGAAAGTTTTTTTTTGTTATAACCTCGGATTGATGATAGATAAAGCTTTTTTATGTTACCTTCATGTAAATAATCAGGATAAGGCAGCAACTGATGGAAAATCAATGATGATCTAACATAAGTGGGTCACGTGGAAGATACATCTTCGATTATTCACTGCTAAAACGAACAATGAATGTTAATGTGCATGATATGAACCGAATATTAGAGTACTTGTTTATAATATACAAGCGGGATATAACATGGTTGTAATCGATGCGCTGTTACCGCGTTCAATGTAGCGCAGTAACACGAGTCCCAACACTCGTACGTGGTCCAACTCGAACCCGAGAGATTGAGCAATCAGATCTGAACGCCTATCTATAATACGTCTGTTTTACTGACAAGTCACATACGTACAAAAAGCGACCATTGCTTATTTTGAACACAGCAAAAAACCAAAGTAGGTCCCTTCCTACATCACTCCATACTAGAGATAGTACTAACGCGACCCACTTAGAGTTTGAATTTTTCAACTGCTCGTGGAGTCCTACGTCAAAGCGTACGGATATTTTCAGTCAGTAAACATTGTAGACTGTAGGCTGTTGCTTGATTTTGCAATACACGTAGCTCGTCAATTTACTTAAGTGTTCGACCCATCCCCAATTTGCCCTTGAATTGCAAAAAAACGCCTCTATAAAATATTTCCAAGACTTTACACAGATGTGTCATTGTTTCGTACTTATTTTTCTCTCCGTTTTGTGTATTCACCATATTTCAATCGCCCGTGTTTAGGTAGCTGTTTCTGCTTTGTCAGTTGCGTCATTCTGAATGCACACCTTCATAACGGGGACTATCAATCGTTTGATGTTAGCATGGCGATCAATTTGACCAGATGTTCGGAAGGTTTTTTTTTCGTGGTTAAAAATTTGCCATTAAGTCACCGATACACGGCGTTGAAGCGTGCTCGATACTTTGATTTGTGAAAACGGTCACACCGTAAACAGACAGAGATAAACAATACATAGACCTGTAAATAAAAATATCTGACTCAGAAGTGTTATTTATTTCTAATACATAATGTATCTTGCATTACACGGTGAGAATGATAGCTGGATTTTGATGGTTACAATTTAATTTATTATATATACTCTCGTAAATTAAAATGAGCTTCGCCTATAGTTCGAACCCAACTCCTCCGCTTTTCATGTGCTCTAGTTTTAATCCAATTAGGCTTCCGTACCCGTTACTACATATTTATGACATAAACTTTGCTTTAACGCCGAAATGTACTTTGCCTTTAACGTTTATATTATAGACGTCATAGTGAATTTACGATGCTAGTTTTCCTTTCAGGTAATAATTGAAGGAATAATGAGTTAAAAGTATCAAAGAATATTTAATGTGTGTGTATATATTAATTATTATTCTTTGGACTTTCTAAGATATTAAAGTCACTACATTGATTATTTATTTGAATAACATATAGTTTTAAAGATCATTCTTTAATCAATCAATCAATAAGATAAATCTTTAATAATTACATATAATAGAAGATACAAAAAATAAATTAACAACTCTTACACACCTACTTTAAATCTAGATCACAATTTCTAACAAACTAATAAAAAAATTTAAAAAACACATTAAACGTGAAATTAGTGGGTAGATAAATAAAAAAAATGAGAGCTTGAGCTCCTATAATAAATTAAAAATTATTGCATATTTTTTTTTTTTAATATTTAATCAGCTTTTCTTGCATAGCAAACAAGAGACTGAAAAAAGGATTATCGAACCAAAACGCACTTTTTTGACGCAGACGAAAACTACGAATGTTTTCTTGTTCATACTTAGGTAGTTACTATATCAAAAGCGTGTAAAAATTACTATATTTACTTTTTTCTCTAGAAAATTCTTCGTGACGATTTTTTGTGCCGTAAAGCGATTTCACATTTCCGTTCAACCGTTCCGTTACAAGAGGTTCCGCAAAGCGAAGGTTTTATATTATTGATACTTATGTATATTTATTAATACTGTTACAAACCATTATAATTGTGATTCAAGAAAACATATGCAGGTATGTCGTATACGGCAATTGATATAGAGCTTAGTATTTCAAACTTCCAATAGCCTGCACCAAGTGAAAATTCTTTAACATTTTCGTAATAATGAATACCTGCCAAGCAACAGCCAGCTATCGCCGACTGTTGCATGCCGGTAAATTCAGCCCTTCGGGCCTCATGTAATCGGCCTACTTTACAAGGCATCAGATTTACGACGTCCTGGACGTCCATTGCTGACTGTTCGTCGGCATTTCATATCAGAACTGCGGGACGCGAACCTGACTCAAAGGATGCGCAGAAGTTGCCAGTCATAGAGAGGCCCGGAGGCTGATAGTGGGTGGAATGATGATGAATTTATAAATCTTAGTACATATTATTCACATTAAGGTGCACTTTTCAATTCGTTCGTTTTGTTTTTTATCCACGCAATATATTTTTTTTAGTTATACCCACACGTAATATACAAATAAAAATATAATAATCTATAACTCATTCTAAGAAAAGAGAAATTGTTTACGCACAAAATTCAATAAAAAAACGCAGAATTAAGATTCGAGAAACAGATAAACACACACATAATTCATATCGAATAAATTGAACCGAGTTGTGGTCCCCACTTTACCAAACCATGATTCCATTTTCAAAGCATAAGTTATTTACAACTCATTTGGAAATGGCTCCCAAATTTGAAATATTTGAGTAAATCATAAGAACGCAAATATGTAAAAAAAAATCGCTTATACAGTTATAAAACTGATTTTGGAAAAAGAAGTCATGGGCATGTTTTGAGATTTAGATGTTTTTTTTGCTTCTATTTTTATTTCATCGGTATTTACACAAATTATTTAAATATGCACCAGTAAAACACGTTATTTTTCATCTTCAATAGCTGACTAGGTATCAGATAATATATAAGGCTCTGAATAATAATTACGTATCACTAATTAGTTCTCTTGTTTATTCTTGTGTGATCAAAATACGTACTATGAAGTTTCTCTGACTTCATTATGTCGTTTAAAAATAATAATCTTGATTTTTAATTCTCCTACACACACATACTAAACCCGCCCGGACGACATTCCTGTATCTATGTACATGTGTATTTTTTAATGTGTGTATGCGCATGTAATATAAATACGTGTACCTGAACCACGACTATGAATATACGATAGTAAATTCATCGATATTATTTTATAGAGTCAACTACAATCTTCTCTAAGAAAATTTGGCTTTCTTCAACAAAATTTGTCGACATCGTTTTTGGTAAACCAACGATTTTATAATATGTTTGTCTGGAAGGTCGCAGAGCTACTAAACAAATAACTGTCAGCCCCTATAATGGTATAGCTAAGACGCTTGCTCCACGCACGTAGGGTTCCGGGTTCGATTCCCGGTGAGATCACCAAAATAAAAAATTTAAATTTAAAAAAATGTTATTAAATATTTGTATATAACCACTTACCGACTTTTCTATGTCTACCTATTTTTCTATGACTAGATATTTTTTCCCTAGTTGTGTATTCTGTGCCATCATTATTTATCATTGTAATTGGATCACCTAGCCTGGTCTAGTCCAAAAAAATCAAAAACTAAAAGAATTCTTAAACTATAACTACTTAACGATTTTTTTATTTTATGATTTTTGCAATTTGTGTTGGCTGTTATGAAGGATTGATGGCTCAGTAATATTCTGTTTTTGTGTTTCTATGTAAGTTGTTGTCCATGCGGTCGGAAAATACAGTTCCGTATGTGAAATAGAACCGAAATCCTGGATAAGCGTTTTCGACTAAGCCATTACTCTCAGGAAAACCCCTGAAAAAGGAAATCAATTAAAAATAAGCTGGCCTCGTAGTATAGTGTTTGGTGCATTCGCCTACCATGTTTAAGGACCCGAGTTCAATTTCTGGGAAGGTCAACGGGAAATATTTGTTTATAAGGTGGTTTTACATTGCAACGTTCCATTTGGTCAACTTACTATAATGTTAGTATTAATAGACTAGAAAGGGTCCAACAAAAAATATTTACACAGTTCGACTACCGGTTAAACCTTTACTTCTCTAACTATGCTGAAAGTATGCATTACCATGGAATAACCCTCTTAAAAATCGATGAATAATGTTAGACCAGTTATTTTTATACAAATTAATAAATAATAAAATTGATTCTCCTAATCTACTTAAAAGACAAGACCGTGTGCCATCTAGACCGACAAGACATTTTTTTCTGTTTCACACAGATAACGCGTCAACAAACTATTTGAAACAATCTACGATACCTAGAATATTTTATTTTATTTTATTTTATTTTATTATTTATTTATATGCAACCAATATATCAATATATTCACCGAGGCCGATAATTTTTAAGACAATGTATGTAAATTGAGGTAAAAAATCATAGAAATATTGAGAGAAGCAGATATTTAATTAATTTTATTATTATAAACATATTTATATTTTCTTATCTTTAACATTTATTACATTTAACATAATTAAATTTATTGTATTAAGTGTAAACAATTTTTTTGGTGTGTGCATGAGTATCTTACACTAAAAAACAAAGAAATTGACAATATTTGTGTACATACTGTTTGTTTACCCAATAAAATAAATAAATTGTCCCTGGACTGGTACCTGCAGCGTTAGACTGATCCGTTTCTTGTAGCAAATAATTCAAATATACTGCATTTGGTGTTACAATGTAATGCCCTTTGCACCACTGGATGCGGAAAGGGAAATGGCGATGATGATGATTAGTAATAAATTGTATGTCTCTGTTAAAAAATCAATAGTTATATAAAAATTCAATATTTTAATTATTATAACAGATACATATTGCAACAGAGAGCATATGATGTAATCCGCCTTAATCTTATCACGACCCGCACTCAATACACAGTCAGACTATTTTTGTGAATAAATTATTTTAAAAATACGTTTAATTACTGCCCTGATTGTAATTAGTTGGCAATTAACCCTTATCTTGGCAAAACAAAAATCTTGGTAAAAACGATTTCAAAATCTTCTTCTTCTCTTAGTGCCCTGTCAGGTATTCCCAACATTGGCAATCACTTTGGCAAAAGTCTCCCTGTCCTGTACTGCCCGGAAAATCTGCTCCACAGTCCTGAAGCCAGTTCAGTATCGTATATTTCGCAGCCAGGACATCTGTCTTCTTCTAGCCCCTCTGTGACCCTTAATCTTGCCTTTCAAAATTAAATGAAGAAAGTGGTACTTTTCTCCACGCATTATATGCCCCAGATATGAAATTTTACGAACTTTTATGGTGGGTAAGAGTTCTCTGTTCGTTCTTGCTCGACTTAAGACTTCTGATTTCGTTATCAGGTCTGTCCAAGATGTCTTAAGCATACTGCGATGCAACCACATCTCAAAAGCCTCCAGCCTATTTATAGTGTTCACTTTCAGAATCCAAGTCTCACAGCCATACAACAATACAGACAACAATACAATATTTCAAAATATATATATTTTTTGTTATAATCACCAAGTTTATTATGAATGTTCTTTAACTTCCTGCTGGCTATATGTCCCATTTATTTGGGGTCAGTCCTCCTGTTCCTCAGTTTACACGTCGGACTAGGAGATTTGTTTTTTGGTTTCTGTTTTACGGCAGGTTGCCACCTGACGCCAAGCCGGTAACACTTCTTGCTAACTGGGGATTAGGATGCCTTCCGTCGCCTACTGTGCCTCCGCTGCCATCCTCAACACAACGTCCCGCCCGATGTCGCTGTCTTCCGACAGCCCATTGCCCGAATTATGTCTGGGTGGTCTGAGAGGCGATTTGCGCCCCTTCCGCCGGTTCCGCCGTACTGATCCACTTCGTCTCCGTCATCATAGCCGTTGAGGATGGCGTTATTCCCCGCAATACTAGGTTCTCGCCTAAACTAAGCCACCTAAACACTTTGGTCTACTGAAGTGAAAGATGCGCGCCCCCGCGACGTGGACGCTCTGAATGAAAATTACTTCAGTAAGAACTGAGATAGTTGAAAGACCAAGGTACTTTTAATTCCGATAAAATATATCATTCCATCCGGAAAGTTCTTATTAATAAAGAAAAACTATCATTGATAAACGACGCAACTAATTTATTACGAGGCATATCCAGAATGTAAGAGAACCAATTTTTGTATTTAAAAAAAAACTACAGCACGTTTTTTGCATATGGGTATGGCTTATTTTTCCACGTAGTCGTCTTCCTGTTCTATGTAGATTGTAAGGTACACTTTTTGATGCCCTCCTTATAGAACTATCCCGCCATCTCCTTCGTCTACTTCAAGACCTATTGTTCACCTCGTCATCGGTTAGAATTTTTTTCCCACCATGTGAGTCTTCAGATAGCGCCTTCAGATTTTCATCTTTTCATACGCAGGGTGTTTAAAAATATCTCAACCATAAGAGTTCAAACGCGCCTTGGTGGCGTTAGCCGTGTGCGGGTGGGCGTTATCGTGCAACAAACACAATCTCTTTGTCAACATTCCCCTCTGTTGGTTTTGAATGGCTCTTTTAAGCTTTGTAGTGCAGAAAAAATGCAAAATGCTGGCTACGAGCTCACCCAGATGCTTACGGGTCATGGTGGCTTCATGAGCTACCTGCATCGCTTCAAGCTCTCAGAGATCGACAGCTGCCCATGCGACGATGAAACTCCTCAAGATGTCCCTCACCTGTTGATGCATTGACCCTTTTTCAGCTTTCAAAGACAACAGCTGGAGGCGCGATGCAGAGGCCTGGGTGAAGATCTATGCGACATCCCATCGGTGATAGGTAATAAAGAACTCACACGAGAGGTAGTATCATACATGATAAATATAGCGCAGGAAATTGGTAAAATAAACCAAAGTAGGGAACAAAATGCCGAACACTCCTCTAGTGGAACGGAAGGCCTGTTGACTACTGCTAACAGGCCGGCTTCTCCTGAAGAGTTTTAAGTGGTTTCCTTTCCACGTGAGCAAATGCTGAGAAGTTCCTGATTAGCCCACATTAATATATCCCTCCTGATCCCAATAGTTTAGATAAATTTTAAGATATTTAATTGCAGAAAAATCCACTTTTTGAAACATAAACCTTGTATATTATAAGCAAGGTAAATAATAAAGCAACTCCCATATAAAAAAATAAATTTAAAAAAAGCTTTTGTAGGGTCTCACAGTATCGTGCTGCAGTAATCGTCTCCACCTGAGGCAGAAAACCAATCAAAGTTATCCCTTTTCGGTCCCAAAACACGGATGCCTCTTCTTGATGGATGGTCTTCCACTCCTTTGCTCGTCATGAATATTCGTTCTTCCTTCATTAAACTCACGACACCACTTAAATACGTTTGTTCGGTTCATACGACCTTCGCCATAAGCAGTTTTGATCCGTGCAAAAATTTCGGTCTGAGTTTTTCCTTCGCGAGAAGGAACGTTATGACAGCGCGCACCTCACACTTGGCGGGATTTCTTATTGACATCATTCACAGAAACTAACTCTACGAGGCAAGGTTTGGTACTAACGAGGGTCGCCGGTGCTTGTTGTGTTCAGGATACCCCCCACTACCAATCAGTGAAGCCAACTTTTGGAAAAAAAGTTTTCATAGCACGAGAGCTAAATACGAGTAGTACTCTTACTTTCTGGATATGCCTCGTACCTAAATCTAATACCACACGAGCAAAACCGCAGGTAAAAGCTAGTGTAATAATAAATACGCAAATTTTTTGCTGCAGTAAACAGTACTTTGGCTTTCAAGAGGAAAAATTTTAAAACGAAAATAAATTTGTCTCTCAAAGTAAATTTTAAATGTTGCTCTGCTAATCTTTGTTTCTTTTGACTTATGAATTTGCTGAGCACTGTCTTAATGTATTTAAATACTCCAAGCGCGGTTCAGCGCCTCATATTTGGTCAGAGGTTACTGGCTTCTGATTTTTAGATTGATTTTTTGTATGTCGCACATTTCTGTACTTAGATGAATATGAATAATGAAGAGGGATTCATATGCGGGCAGCATTGTCATCGCAGCTACTCTGTGGGACAGATACAATCGAGATTTATTACCCAGTTGAGAGGAGAGATGATGGGGACATTTCACAGCCAATGTGACGTCATCGCCCACCAAGATTATGACATTTTGATAAAACAAAAGCTCGCTCAAAGGTCCACGCCTTGTAATAAGATATAACTGACAATTTGTTGACTATGTTCAAATGTTTAAAGACAGTGCAATTTCACTCCCCAGCATTTTTAAGATTCAAATATTTTGCGCAGAGAGGGAAACAGTTTAAAGAAGGAAGTATGGGAGCCTAAGCATTTATGGGGCTTAGGACCTGTCATAATTCATAATTCAGTTTTAGTGTGCATAATTTAAAAATATTTATAATTTTTTATCGCCGTGTTCCAAAGTGCTCAAAACCTAGACATAGTTTTTTTTAGATATTCACAAGTATCCTAGTACTGATAACATACTTTTGGGATGCTAGAGTGCACGCCATCTTCGTGGACACCATACGCTCCAACTAGGGAGCGGACATGGAAGGGTTTGGGGTGCTATGCTATACGCCGTTAGCATTCAATGCTATATCAGCTTCATAGCGCCAATTACTGAAGCAAATGTCATAATAACTCAAAACATTTTAATTAGTACATGCCAGAAATCTCTAAAATATCTTACATATCAATAAATGTTATTAAATATTTGTACATAACCACTTCGGTTTACGTTGGAAGAACATCAAGAAATTTTGATATTCGTGTTAAAGAACATATGAGGTGTCTTCATAATAATAATTTCTCTGAAACCGCAGATCACCTTATCAATTTAAATCATGACTTTAATAAAAAATACAGGAGTTGGAATCTTACATACAAATAATAAAGGGTTGAAAGTAAATAATATGGAAATATTTCACATTAGGACAGCTTTAAAAAATAATGTTCCTTTGACCAATAATCAAACAAACTTCCAATATAGTCCTTTATACGATGTTCCACTGTAATAGTCACCCTATTAAACCTATTAAAGTTACCCCCCCCCTCCACCCCCGCTACTTTTTTCATCAATTCTCAAAAAAAAAAATATTTTTATAATTTAATCAGTGCATGTTTGTCCTAATCAGTGCATGTGTTGGTTTTATATTTTTGTGCAACAACTATGGTGAAGGTGCATAGTGGGTTTTGCATGTTGGTTTACATGTTGGTTTAATTGGTGTCCTGACGAAGAGACGGGTACGTCTCGATACCGGTAGACACAGAAAAGTCAGTAAGTGGTTATATACAGATGTTTAATAACATTTATTAAAATGCTTAACCACAAAGTTTATGCTTTAAATATTAATAATATCTCACACATCTTTTTTTTTTAATTTATCAAAAAATGTGAATTTTATTAAGTACTTCTTATGTTAATTCAGTACCTTAGAAAAAAAGTAAATTATATAATAAGCATGTTTAGATTCTTCAATGAGAACTTATATTCAATTCTACTTTCATTTCGCAAGTAACCTTTGAATACAATTCAGAGTTTGATGTATAGAAAGAACTGTGGTCTTTTAATTTAATTCTGCACTGACTGACGTGACATAACGTGCGTTGAACCGATACATTATTTTGAAATTTTATGTTTTCCTACTGTGGGAATTCAAGATGGCATTTAATTTAACATAAAAAGTTATTCCGACTTTAATGTTTACTGATTTGCATAACGATATAATAATTGCGAACGAGTAATTTAAAAAAAAATAAAATCATTGTTACAACCTTATTAAAAGAGTTTTTTAACATTCTGTTTGCTTTAAATGCTGTTTTTTTTTATTATTCATAAATTTCATAAAAAGTACATGTTTTTGAAAAATTCTAAACATATCTACTTTTACACATCTAGTAAATGTTATCACTGGAACTCTCCAAAAAAGAGACCAACTCTTGTGCTTGGAGAGTGACTTACACTGTTTTAGTTGTTTATTTATAAGAGTTTATACAATTTTAAATACGAGTACATGAAAAGAACAAGAAAAACTTAGGATGTTTAAAGAAAAAACAAAAAACAATGATACATTCATACTAATTAAAATTTTATGTTGTTTTTACACGAGTTCAAAAAATTTCTTAAGCCTAACTTTAAATTTATTTATTGATATATTATTTTTAATAGTTTTTAGTTCATTAGGAAGATTATTATAATTTTTTACACCTTTGAATACAAAGCTATTTTGACCATGACTTGTATGGAATTTAGAAATTTTAATATTCTGTTGGTATCTGAGTGACTTATTCATTTCAATTCTTTTATTTTTCTTTTTTATATATATGTATTATAGAATTTATTTTATAAAGAGTGTCTACTACATAAACCTTAAATATTTTATTTAGACTTTCCGTATTGAATGTTGAGGGTTTCTTGAAATTTACTTTAATAATTAATCTGTGTACTATTTTAAGAGGGTTTCATATCATATTGTAACAAAGATTGTACAATTGTAATGTAATTATAACTCTTCGATATAAAAATAATATTTTAACAACAATGTCCCTTGGGAGTCTTTTAGATTCAAATTGGTTGTATCACAGAGAAAAATATTTTTGAGAAGGTAATATAGAACTCTAGGCATTAACGCTATTTATGACCTGTTATTGGCTAGTTTAAGTGGCTGCTTTACACACTATGTAACATTCACCATTCCGCCTATGTTTAATCATTTTACATTTCTCTAACTCTTCCATCTGTTGGCTTCACAAAATTTATCTTGGTTTTTAAGCACGGTATTTTGTAAATACTCTCGAGAATATGGACATTACGTTTTCATATTTTTGACATAATTTTATCAGCTGGTTAGATAATAAAATTGCAAAGGAAGCGTCTGCGTCGGCGGATTGCACAATTGGTTTGACTAATAACCAATAATGGTGAGCATTGCCACAAAGTTGACGTTTTCTAATAAAGTCGCTAATTGATTACCACGACGTACCTCGAATATTTGGCGAGTGAATCAGATTCTTCAATGTTTACATCTTGAGATAGTCCGTTGACCTCTAAATGCGTAGGTAACTAAGAATCCGGTGAATAAATACATATTCATAAATATATTTGCTCTTGAAAAAGGCTTGGAAATTTTCCATCGCTACTAGCTTTTGTTTATCATATCTCATTAATAATTTTTCAATTAAAAAAAGTCAAAACTGTTGCGGAATTATTCCTCACCGAACAAAAAAAATAATTATATTCTTATGAGGGTAATGAAGGTCCAGATTAAATAAAGTAGTTGAGGTTGGTCGTTTCGATTTAAATAAATGTCCCTCAAAAATATATTTACGACTTCTGTTATATTCTATCAGGTTTTCATGTACGTTTTGGATATTGTCATTCTTAAAATTATTTTACTTGCACTGATAATACACGTCGATGTTTATACGGTGTAGTAAGGCATATTGTATAAGTAGAATTTATTTTATAACTTCGCCCATAAAACAAATGCATACATAAAAATACCTCGAACGTTTATTTTCTTCCGAGGAATTGAAGCCAAAAACGCTCAATTTTTCTCTCACAACATGCAGCGAGAAAGAATTTGCTTACTCAGAGTCAATCTCTGGATTAGTAAAATTCGAGGCAAAGCAAAAACTAGTTCGATTGTCGATTATTGATCAGCGATGAATTTCGCGAAATTTGAAGAGAATTTAAAATTGATGGGGTGCGTGTGTGATGTGCGTGGGGGGATCAGAGAGCCACAAACCAGAATGACCACAATGGAACCGCGATTGTCCAACTAGGTTGGTTTGTCCTGAATAGCGGTCAGGCGGCGGGCGGTGAAATTCGTGAGCATTTTACCTTGAAGCTGCACTACATACTACATACATTATCCACCGAGTTATTATTGTATTATAGTGGCGAGAACTCGTGTTGACGACATTATCAAACCGTGGAAAGACAACGCCCCGCATGATTTCGTCACCGGTAAACGCACTGAAATACCTGATAAATTATCGCAATATTGGCTAAGCCAACACGTCGTTTTTGCGCAGAGAAAGCAATACTACTTTGCAATTATTTTATCCGTTCGAGTTTGAATGGTCCAATTAATAACACGCATACATTTAAAAAGTTTTGAATTAGTATTAATATTCTTAGAATTACTTATAGTATAATTATTTCGCAACAGATTCTGTTCATGCATTTTTTGCGTAGTCACCTACATATTTTTAAGTCAGCAAATTTTATTCATTCTAAATTCAATTCCACGTTATTTTTGTGGATTTTATATGTGTGCATTACCGTAGACATTTTTGTAATTCGAGCAATTAATTCAATGCCACTACATTTTTCTTCGTTTTGCTAGGGTAGTTTTCCAACCTTACGTTTTAATTAGGTACTCATTGATGCCCAACAGATTTACCAGATGAACAACAGGCTCGATTCAAATGAGCTAAAACGAACGGAATTAGAAATATTTAATTACCTTTACTACCTCAAAAATGTTCACATTTTTGTCCGTTTTTCAAAAGTAAGGAAGCCGCTTATTCTATCTCTTCATATTCCACCAATGCTTATCCTAAAGCAGTGGCATTATTCTGAAAGTTATTCGTTTCGTTAATTCATTCGTATCGTATGAGAGGAAACGGGGGCGAAATATGATTTTGATTGCGTTAGAGTGAGATATATATAACGAATGAACGAACTTACGAAACGAAATTGTGACAGAATAAGCCTGGAGATACCTTTTTTCCATAAATAGATAGATATAACATAACAAATAGTCGGTTTAAAGACAAATTGCTGACTTTGAGTTGATGTGCTGATAAAAATTAGTAAAGCTTACTAATTCTACTTAAACTTAATTAGTTTATTGTAAATGTAAGTAATCGTACAAATCATTATTAATCAGAACGTATAAATATTCACCGTTTTTATTATTATTTATCTTTACAAGTATATACATCGATGATGCTTTAAATGTCAATGCACACAACTCGTTAGGTGGTGAAAGGAAATCTCTTTTTCATATTTTTAAAAGGTCATTTGTGAATTAAACTGCAAAAAATAACGTATATATGTAATATATTTAGCGTATTCTGACTAGACACAACTATCACAAGACGGTGGTATTTAAAAATGTCATTTTATTCGATGGCAATTTTTTTTTTTCTAACCAAACACTTATATATTCAAAGCACGTATTGAGCTCAAGATTTTACATTTTTGTTAAAGAATAAGTAGAGAAAATATCGGATTTACGTATTGTAAATATTAATTTCCAAATCTATTAAACGTCTAGTCAGAAATTTGTAGGGTTCATTTTAAATGACCTAAGTGAAAAATGAAAGTCCAAACGCAGCAATTCATTCGAATTATTTAGAAAGTTTACTGCTAAATTATATCACATGTAAAAGTTAGTAACTTCTTAAAAATATTTGATCGGTTAAACGAAATCAGAGGGCGGAGTAGTGCCCAGCAGATCTTGTTAAATCTGTGGCCACCTCCTATCCCATAGATTCATGCATTTTGAAGATACTAACTAACTTTCGTCCGAATTCTGTGGAGACCCTCCCCCACCCAGAGAGACTGGAAGCTACAGTAACCGAAATGTCCATCTCTATTATTTATGGAATATCAGAAATCAATGATTCATTCTATTATTTTCATCTCTATTCGAGATCATTACAAATTTGTTTGTTTATTTTACTAAATTAATATCTGAAACTAATATTTTAGAAAATGGGAAAATAATTTGTTATTAAACTGTATATCTGAAGATAAAACAAAATTATTTGATTAGTGTGTATAAATTTCAACGTAGGTACCTGTTTTTTTATTATTTATGTGTTAAATTGCGGCCTAATACTTTCTTTAAATAATGATCTCATAAACGCATAAATAAACGTCTTTTGGGCGAATCATTCTGACTTTAAATCACCACTAAATAGCCATCTTTAAAGTAAAATTGGTCGAAACGTCAGAAGAAACTAAATCAATACGGGTGTATCCAAAAACACTTATTCATCAATCATTAATAAACGGTGACTCTTAAATCTTATATTTGTACCTAAAAAATAAGTTTTTCCTTATTGATATAAGGTGTAAAAAAATCTCTACAGTGTAACGTAGTTAGTAAAAACATCACAATGAAACGATCTCGTAAACACTGGTAAGTACTTGTTGCGGTGTTTATTCAAAACATTGTTAAAAAAAACTCTGCAGAAATCGTTACTTAATCAGTTATCTTGTACAAGTACAGTAAGACAGAGAAAAAACGGGCGTATTGCGTATCGGGTTTGCTAATTCGTATATTCCGCTATGATAATCCACGCCCTCCCTAGCCACATAGCGGCACAGCCGAACATTCTAGAACATTGAACCCGAACGTTTTTGACATTTGAATAATTATCATTATTACTCCGCGTGCGATTGGCCAGTTTCTGTTTTTTTCTGCCAGGATGCCGGTTTCGCGCCTTGCCCACGCGACACCAGAAAAACTGGTCGAGTTGACTGGCGGATACTGATTTACTCAAATTCTATTGATTTCGTATTACAAGTGTCAGCTCGTGTCTTCGTCTTCTCGACCTGTATACTTACGAAACTGGATGTATCAATTCAATTTCAACCGAACACGATAAAAAAGCAATAGCTTAAATTGTAATTTAAGCTACAAAAACTCGCGTAAAAATAATCAATAAAAATGCTCGTTTTGTATATTTATCTCCTCTCATTACTCTCATTACTCTACACGCTTTTTATTTGCGAGAATTCTAATCATAATAATAATCATGGTTTATTAACAAAAGAACCCATTTCTTTATCTACTACAAACATACTTCGGTAATAGATTTCTCTGGATAATGTCTAGTCTACCTAACTAGGTACAACCTGGTTTAAGACAGACATTTTTATGCAAAAATAAACAATAATATTACTACCTACTAGTTGATTTATTATACAGTTATACAATATTTAGTTATACCGTTTATTATTTAAGAGTGTTTTTGAATAATTTTTTTGATTTTTTTCTACCTAAATTCATTATCCAATTTTTCACAAATTTATTTAATTGAATTCTGGTCATGGTTTTGCAATGTGTGGGTAATATATTTAATATTTTGGGACTTAGAACCTGATTTATTTTTGCTCGAATTCAGAGGTGAAAACTTTTATATAATTTAGTTATCGTATCACATTATGCTAATTAATGCACGTAGTTGGTTTGTTAGTCGGCCTCGTTTGAAAGGTCAGCGCGTTTGCCTACCATGCGAAAGGTCTCGGATTCAATTCTCGACATGGTTGATATGAAATATTGATTTAAAAGTGTGATTTCACACCAGAATATTTCATAGTCCCTGGACTGGTACCTGAAGCGTAAGACTGTTCATCTTACCTTTATGTAACAAAAGTGGGAATGGGACAGGAAAGGGAATGACGATGATGATGATGCTTTTGTTTTACCGTCCTCGCTTCGACGACTTGGCCCAAAATTTCATGTCCAATGATTGTGACACAAAAATTAATTGTTTTTTTGTCGATTGGTAACTGCCATTTGAATTGAAGTTCTAAATGTGACAATTATTACTACTTAAAGGTTATCAGACATCTCGTGATATTTTCGTGTATGGTGAATACGCATTGTGTCGAAACAACAAACGTATAATTTCTTAGTATTGCTTTGTAAAACCGCCCTCCGGTATCCTGAAGGCAACTGCATATAAATAATGGAAGACTTAGATTAAGTATTTTCTTTAGTCATTACAAAATACATTGTATTTTAACCTCCATCAACCAGAATGAGCAGCGTTTACTTAAAATGACGGAAAATAAAAGGTTCAAAGTAGCCATGCTATTAGGATAGAAATGTTTAAAATATGGGTCCAAAGACGTGTACTTTTAAAAATCCTAATTACTAACACTGTCTAAAACTGGTAATTTCTGCATGGAAAAGAATCACCTCTCCCGGTAGGCTGTTCAACAGACCAATCGTTCTCCCTACAGGCATCGTCAACGGTAAATGAGTCCTGCATTCACAAAGAATAAATGGTATGTGTTGCCTAGCTCTTTTGCCCGGTGCATATAATTTTATGCGCTCCAAAATTCATCCAAAATGTTGGGATAATAAATTAACTTGTTTATTGATGAAGTACAGGTCTAATTTTACAGATGAAGACAGGTTATAATACCTGAACTTGGTAGGAATGGTGGTCGTTAACGCTTGATCTTGATAGAGATTGATAATTTGAATTTGATTCGATTAAAATTTTTGTTGAAATTATGGATACAAAAATCAGATTTAAATAGCATTTTTTTTATCGAATATCGTATACTTTTATTATAATTTTCTCATTTTTATTGACAAATATTGTGTTCTAATATAAGCACTTATTTTTTGAGGTGTATCGTATTCTTCGAGTAGCCTTTATTTAAATTTAAAATAAAACCTATACCCACACACAGGCCCTGCCTTAGTGGGTTTTTTTTGTATTCGTTACTTATGTATACCTATTGTTAAATGCAAAAAAAAATATATAATAGATAAAAAATAAATGTTAAAATCTTTAACTTAACACAAAAGAAAAAAGACATCCTTATTAATTAAATAATATTAATTATGAATATAGTCAATTATTAAATAATAATTACTCTCGTCTCCGATTTACGATTTATCCGATATGATAATTATTTTGTATTTTTATCTTAGTATCATATTCACAAATTCTTTGAGTCAACTATTTATTTCTGTTTTAGTACTTTTCATGTTCGGGAACTCATCTGACGTGTCTATATATATTTTTTTAAATACCGTATTACTCAAACAATTCTGAGAGATGTTTTGTTCATTTTTTATTTATACAAAGGTACATATTACAAAAAAAAAATAACGTGTCTCTTACTCCATATTTATTGTAAATGTTTTTTTCTATGTATCTCAATATTGAAGGCGACATTTAAAAATGCGCATGTATGTCTAGCTCTGAATTAAATTCATGTCTAAACATGTTTTATAAAATTATCGCAAGGTTGGGCTTTTTATTATTTTTATCCTGCTCTAAAATAAGTAGGTATTTCTTAATACTTTCTAATGTAAATCATTTGAAGTTGTTTTATGTCCATTTTTACCAATGAGTTATAATAATTTTGAATTTGAATCAGGAATAATAGCGTGTATTATTTATTTATAAACCTTCGCGTCATACTTAGTTCTCAATGTGAGAAAGTTTTATGGCCTTTTTTTACTTCTGATCAAATTCTAATTTGAGTACTAAGTACAAACCGAGCCTTATTTTGATAAAAACTATTGTTCAAAAGTTCAATATGAGTATTCGGTTTAAACACCGCCTTACTTCTTTGCTTAGGTTTAACCGATTTGTCGAATACGAATATGTGCATTTACGAAAATTTATTAATGTAGCGAATAATTTATATTGACAAGCAAATAAATCACCAGAGATTTATTGAAATGATGTCTCAAAAAGAGTACCCAGACATCGCGGGATTTAGTCACGGTGGGATTTTGTGCCATTTGAAAGCAGACTCTGTTACTTATGACGAGGTCAAAAATAATTAGAAGTGGAAAGTAAAGAGCCATTGAGAAATATTGTGAACCATTCATTACCTCCACTAAGCTCGAGAATAAACGTGTTATGTAAGAGAAAAGAAAAAAAAAAGTGCCGGACTCGTATGTACCGTTTGTAAACCGGATCTATCCATTTTTATTAGACTCCGAACACATCCTTTTGTCTTTTGTTATTTACCTTTTTTCTTTTGATAGAATTTGACGCTCCGCTGGACTAAAACCTCGAAGTCTTAATCCTATGAAACATGACGTTAATCATAAAGTTATTTCGGTTTTCCCGCCGCTCTAGTTCGTTGGATGAATAAAACCGTAAAAACAATACTATTCACAGCCCGCTTGTAGTTTATCGATTTTAATATTCCAAACATGTGTTATGCAGATATTTCGAATTTATTTTCGTTCGTTTTGTTCGCCGATTCTCGGGAAAACGTGACTTTTTTTCCACTCGAATCGTAAACACTATTATTTAGTTCAAATACATACTTACCGTCACGACGCGTATTTTTATCGATAAGCGAAAAGATAAACCCGTCTATTGCGAAAACTTTTTTTCAATTCGTAACCTCAAAAATGTACGAAAGGTTGAATCGCGGTAACCCTCACATTGCGAAAGGAAGCCCCAATAACAAGTTACTCTCTATTTCATAAATCTCGCTCATCTGAGCGATATCTATACATATGCATATTTCTTTCGCAAAATTGCCGTCAATTCCGAACTGTCACACGTTGTATTTGATTTAATCTGATTGATATTGATATGCCCGCTGTCTTGCCGGTTGTAATTTGTTTGACGGGAGGCGTGGGCATTATGGAGCGAAAACTCCTTCATTTAGTATTGCTGAGAAAGGTCCGCCATTCCCATCCCTCCCTTGACATTTGTCGCCGCTGAAGAAATGCTTCTCAGAAAGCAGCTTTAAGGTCGCCATCGGTGCCAGTTGAATTTCAAACGCACAGTGTCGGCGTTGGCGGGTAACTTACTGACTCGTAAATAGAAACAATGGACTCCACATTCCCACGTAACAATTCACCGCGGATTTACGTACAGTTAGCAAAGTTTCGCTTTTTACCTTTATCATTGTTTTTAATTACTCATTCATTCAATAATTATAATCCTCACAGTTCTTTGAAATTTTATAACATATTCAAAATATTACAATATTGGTAAAAATTAAATATAAGTCTCTCGTGAAAACTACATAATTTAAACAAACAAACAAAACATTTTAGCCAAGAGAGTCATCTAAATGTAATCTCCAACTCAAAGGTATCAATATTGAGAGAGTGAAACAGTTAAACAGTACTTAGGCAGTATCATCACAGAAAATCTAGACCCTGACATTTAGATAAAATGCAGAATAGAAGCAGCCCGAACAGGATTTGACAAAATGAAAAATCTTCTTTGTGACTATAATATAAACCTTAAGCTGAGACAACGAATGGTCAAATGTTATATATGGTCTGTCTTACTGTACGGTGTAGAGGCGTGGACTCTAAAAGTTAATATTATAAACCGCCTTGAAGCATTTGAAATGTGGATCCACCGTAGAATGTTAAGAATATCTTGGACCGATATGATAACCAACAATGAAGTATTACGTAGAGCCAATACTAATAGAGAACTATTCACCACTGTTAAGCTCCGTAAGATTTCATATTCTGGCCATGTGTTGATAGGTGATAAATATGCCATACTTCAGCTTGTCATGAAGGCAAAGATCGAGGGACGTAGAGGGGTCGGAAGAAAACAGCTTTCCTGGCTTCAAAACATCCGAGCATGGACCAGGATTAGAACTGTGGAGGAGCTGTTTCGCACTGCTCGGGATAGAGAAGCTTTTTCCCAAGTGATCGTCAACGTCGGGGTGACCCGACATGACACGTGAAGAAGAAGAAACATACTATCACGCCGCTTCCCCGTAGACCCCTACGCAGAGAGGATATATTTGCATACAGAGCTAGCTTCTTCTACGTTCATACCTCTTCTCATGCACTCACGCCGATTATTCCTACTTTTGACATGTCCATCTTCAAGTATTTGATGGACTTGATCGTGCCATGTCTTTCTCGGCCTTCCTCGTTTTCTGCATCCATCAACATTCGTATCGTAGATGCCGTTTTTTCAGCCGTTCTTTCATTGTCCAGTCGCTCTACATGTCCAAACTAACGCAGCACCCCTTTCTTGATTCTGTCGATAATGCATATTTCAGCCTTACAAAGTTCACGGATCTCGACATTTGTGCACCTATCATACATCGTTTAACCACAAAATCGCCTAAGGGATCGCATTTCGACAGTATTTAACATACTTTCGTCATCATTTTTCCAATTTCATACTTCGCTCCCCTACATAATTTATCTAATAAAAATATTATAATAGTACACATACTAAAACAATCTTATATGTTAACAATCTATATTTAATATTACTTCTTAATGCGACTTAGTTAAGGTAAATTTTGTTTATAACACGTATCGTGTAAACCA